>NC_041389.1:322729904-323017901 GCF_002162155.2 Triticum dicoccoides
TAAAACTATAGATGGAAGTGTTCCTACCTTCCTTAGAAGGCCGCGTGGTGTTTATTTATATTAGGCAGATAGCCTATGTCTTGGCGTACAAGAAGGATCAATCGATTACAGAGAAAGAATCGGGAAAGGAGAAAGAAATACGTGCGTCTACGTTTACAGAGTTTCAATACATCACGTTTTGTCTAACACCCTCCCTTAATCTAAACTATCCTAAGTTTAGATTATTCTTGAATCCTTCAAATAACTTGACCGGCAAAGCTTTGGTGAAACCATCTGCAACTTGATCTTTGGAGGGAATGAAGCGTATCTCCAACTTCTTCTCTGCAACCCTTTCTCGTATAAAGTGAAAGTCTATTTCAATATGTTTGGTTCTAGCATGAAAAATAGGGTTAGCAGACAAATAGGTAGCACCTAGATTGTCACACCATAGACATGAAGTGCGTTGTTTCTTTATTCCCAACTCTTCTAGCAAGGACTCCACCCAAATGATTTCAGCCGTGGCATTAGCAAGTGATTTATATTCAGCTTCTGTACTTGACCTTGACACCGTTTGTTGTAGGGTCAAACCCTAGGAAGGATCTTTTCACACTTGGAGGGGGGAAAAGGAGGAAAAACTCAAGAACACCAAGAACACCAAGAACAATTCTCTCAAACAAACCCAAGTATCACATCCACTAGAGTAGCACACATGAGATCCACAAGATTACAAGATCAATACAAGGAGAGTAGCACTTGGTAAATTCTTCCCACTATGTGAGGTCTTGATGATCTTCTCCAAGAGGAGGCCTTGATAATCCAATGGATTCTTCCCAAGGTGGGGGCTTGAGCTCCTAAGAGGAGGGGATACAAGGAGCAAAGGCTCACAATGCTTAGTCTAATCTTTGCTAACCCACAAATGACCTAGGATATGCACTTATATAGTCTAGGGACGAAACATTAGGGAGAGGGGATACAAAGGACCAAAAGTCCCCAAAAACGCGTCCACGGAGGTAGGGTCCGGGCACCCGGGGTTAAACCGGCCGGGCACCCGGACCGGTCAGGGGAGCCGGCTGGCAGCAGGATGGGCACCCGGGGTCCAAGGCCCGGGCACCCGGGGCGGTGGCAGGAGGCTGGGCGGGGCCGGCCGGGCACCCGGGGGTGATGGCCCGGGCACCCGAGGTGTGGGCTGGACGCGGCCCAGGGCAGGCCGGGCACCCGGGGCCAGTTGGCTGGGCACCCGGGGTGGGCTGGCGAGGCCCAGGTGGTAGGTCGGGCACCCGGGGCCTTGGGGCTGGCTGGGGCGCCGCCCAGGCTATGGCCGGGCACCCGGGGCCTTGGCAGCCGGGCACCCGGGGAGTCCAGGGGCTGCGGCCTCTTCTTCTCCTCGGTCTTCTCCTTCTCGTTCTCTCCTTCCTTCTCTTCCTTCCCTTGCCTCGAGGTCACTTGAGTCTCCGTCCTCTCCTTCTCACCATTGTCTTCTTGGTACCTAAGCATGCACAATGTTTCCGATGGCGGTAGAATCCAACTCTCATGTGAAACCGAGCGAAACTCGAAGATGAGGGAATCAACCTCGTTCTCGATGGCGCGTGCACGTGCTCGTGTCATTGGTCCACTTGGAGCTTGCGTTGGTGATGGAGTGTTGGTGTGAGTAGTCGAGGGATGCTCCGCATCATCTTCCCCCCGTTGGGAGAGATCCGTCCACGGATCGTGCTCTTCATCACCATGGTACTTGGCCAAGTCTTTGACGTTGAAGATGTCGCTAACGTTGTACTTGTCGCGTGGGATGTCGACCTTGTAGGCGTTGTCGTTGTAGCGTGCGATCACCTTGAATGGGCTGTCGGCTCGTGGTAGTAGCTTGGACTTGCGTTCCTTGGGGAAGCGGTCTTTGCGGAGATGTATCCATACTTGATCACCCGGTTGGAACACCATCGGAGACTTGTTGATGTTGAGCTTGGCGGAGAGGCGTTGCACTTGGCGCTCAATCGTGGGACGTGTTTCTTCATGCATCTTCTTGAGGTAGGCGGTTCTTGCACTTGCGTCCATGTTTGCTCGTTCTTGAAGAGGTAGAGGAAGGATGTCCAATGGCGACAAAGGGTTGAAACCGTAGACGACCTCGAAGGGGGACTTGCCGGTTGTAGAGTGTCTTGCACGATTGTAGGCGTACTCGGCGATGGGTAGGCACTCCTCCCACTCCTTGATGTTCTTCTTGATCAACACACGTAGGAGAGTCGCAAGTGTCCGGTTGGTGACTTCCGTTTGTCCATCGGTTTGAGGATGATATGCCGTGGAGAATAGTAGCTTGATCCCGAGCTTGGCGCATAGTGTCTTCCAAAAGTAGCTTAAGAACTTGACGTCTCGATCCGACACAATTGTCTTTGGCACGCCGTGCAACCGCAAGATTTCCCTACAAAAGAGATTGGCAACATGTGAAGCATCGTCTATCTTATTGCATGGGATAAAATGAGCCATTTTAGAGAAACAATCCACAACAACAAAAATTGAATTCTTGCCATTTTGAGTTCTAGGTAATCCAAGCACAAAATCCATGTTAATGTCTTCCCAAGGTTGATGTGGAATAGGTAAAGGCA
This sequence comes from Triticum dicoccoides, assembly GCF_002162155.2. Classification (NCBI taxonomy): domain Eukaryota; kingdom Viridiplantae; phylum Streptophyta; class Magnoliopsida; order Poales; family Poaceae; genus Triticum; species Triticum dicoccoides. Next base: position 322,732,472 of record NC_041389.1, read on the forward strand.
TATGTAAACCATGGGATTGAGAGTGTGACTTAGCTTTGCAACATGTAGAGCACCGGTTGGTGAAGCAGGCAACATCGTGAAACATCTTGGGCCAATAATAGTTCTTGGAGAGCGTGACGAAAGTCTTGTCGCGTCCAAAGTGTCCCATGAGTCCACCTCCATGAGCCTCTTGCAAAAGGAGCAAACGAAAAGAGGACCTGGGAATGCATAGTTTGTTAGCTCTCATAAGGTAACCATCTTTGATATAACATCGTTCCCAAGAAGTATGCGTCACACACTTAGCGTAAGGAGTAGCAAAAGTCACATCACCCTCATACAAATCTTTGATGTGATCAAATCCTATGACATTCAATTCAAGTTGAGTAAGTAACATGCATTTGCGGGAAAGGGCATCCGCCACCATGTTTTCTTTGCCCTTAATGTACTTTATCACATAGGGAAAAGATTCAATGAATTCACTCCATTTAGCATGCCGTTTATTCAACTTGGTTTGACCTTTGAGGTATTTAAGTGTTTCATGATCGGTATGTATGACAAACTCATGAGGTCTAAGGTATGCTCCCACACATGTAACACACGCACTAAGGCAAACAATTCTTTGTCATAGATGGGATAGTTAAGTTGAGCACCGGAAAGTTTTTCACTAAAATAAGAAATAGCTCGTTTTTCTTGCATCAAAACTCCACCAATTCTGGTACCACTTGCATCACAATGAACCTCAAAAGTTTTGTCAAAGTTGGGTAAAGCAAGAATCGGAGCATGTGTAAGCAAAGATTTGAGCTCATCAAAAGCTGTTGATTGCAAAGGTCCCCAAACAAAAGGAGCATTCTTCTTACTCAAAGCATGCAAAGGAGCGGCAATAGTGCTAAAATCTTTCACAAAGCGACGATAAAAACCCGCAAGACCAAGAAAACTTCGCACTTGTTACAAATTGGTGGGTTGGGGCCAATTTTTAATTGCTTCAATTTTAGATTCATCAACATGGACACCCTTGGAAGATACAACGAAACCCAATAAAACCACTTTGTCAACACCAAATGTGCACTTTTTCATGTTGGCATAAAGACTTTCCTTGCGAAGTGTTTGCAAAACAACCCTAACATGATTAAGATGCTCTTTCATGGTTTTGCTAAACACAAGAATATCATCGAAGTAAGCCACAACAAAGACTCCAATATAAGGGTGAAGTACATGATGCATGAGACGCACGAAAGTACCGGGAGCCTCCGATAAACCCATAGGCATGACTAACCATTCATATAAGACAAATTTGGTTTTGAAAGCGGTTTTCCATTCATCACCCTCTTGTATGCGGATTTGATAATAGCCACTTTTAAGATCAATTTTTGAGAAAAAGTTGGCTCCACTAAGTTCATCAAGCATATCATCTAAGAGAGGAATGGGATGCCTATAGCGAAGGGTAATATCATTTATGGGTCTACAATCGGAACACAAGCGATAGCTACCATCTTGCTTGGGCACAAGTATAATGGGAACGACACAAGGGCTTAAGCTTTCACGTACATGACCATTGTCGATGAGTTGTTGTACTTGCCGTTGAATCTCCTTTGTCTCGTCGGGGTTGACGCGGTAGGGAGCCTTGTTTGGAAGAGGAGCGCCGGTGAAAGAACATGCGGTGCCCCCATGTTTGGTTTTGGTAATTGATGACAATCTCTATGGACTAATGGTTGTCTTGAGTTATATTTGAAGGATTTGTCCATAGGCTTTTCTTGAAGTCCATGTGTTGGTTTCAAGGAGTTTATGAGTTGACCAAGGTGCTATTAAGGAATTATCCAAAGATTGGTCATGAGAGTGTTGAGCTTATTGCAAGCATGTCTTGAAAAAGAAGGTTGTGTGATCATTCATGTTTACCTTCAATACATCATCCAAATGAAGAGAGTTGCAAAGATTCAAGGTTGATCAAGACTAAGTCCGTAGTGAATCAAGTTGATCAACTCACAAAGCGTAGAAGATGTACCGAGAGGGATCAAGTGATCCCATGGTATGGTAAGCATTGTCCATTGCACTTTGTGTACTAACCCATGGTCTATCTGAGAGTTCTATGTGGGGTTAGGTATGTATCCATGGGCTTGCATCAAGAGGAAGATATCATACAACCCATGGAAAGGATGACATCAAGTGGTGATCGTCATCAAGATTGCCGTGTGCAAGTTCAAGCGGAGCATCACGAAGAGATCAAGTGCTTGAATCTTGACATCCATTGTGGTGTCAATGGACTTGTGAAAATGAGCCGAAGAGTGGCTCACCCATAGTGGACTATGGGGGAGCAATCATCTAGTCTTCATCGAGCCAACGCAATCAAGAAAGGTGGTCCAACTTAAGGGAGTCAAGATCGTCATCATCGAGCTCAAGTGGACCATGTGCAAGGCAAAGGTTTTTCCTTGATAGGTTTTCTATTTTACCGGTCTCATGGTGGTAGTTAGGAGACTGGGTTATAGGATCGTTTGCCGTACTATCAAGGGGGGCTCTCAAGTTGGCAGCTTGATTGTATCGTTAGTAAATAGCTCAAACCATTGCATCCTTGCATCTTGTTTCTTGGTTCTTGTTTGGTTATCTTTGTGAGTATTAGAGCTTATGGTCATCTTGATGACAAACTTGAGTTCATCGAAAACGGAGTTCGCATGCGTCTTCTATGATGTTTTCAGTGTTGGAGGTTTTACCGGTCTTATCCGATGAAGGGTTCTCACCATTTTCTTATGGGACTTTTCTCATTTGCTTATTCTTGATATTTCTATCAATTCTGTGTTAGCCCATGTCGTTAGCTTTCCAACAAACTTGGTTTCGTTGAATTCGGAGTCCGTTTGCAAAAGTTGTGGTTGTTTTGGTAAAGGTTGCAGCGGTACTACCGCGACTAGAGCGGATGTAATTTTTCACTACCGCTCCAGAGCGGTACTACCGCGGCTCCTGAGCGGTAGTACCGCTCCAGAGCAGTACTACAGTGGCTCCTAAGCGGTAGTACTGCTCCGGACCAAAAACTTTGTGCCATCATGAAACTTTGTTGAGAGCCTGGTTTGTTTGGAACCATCCTCTCTTTGGGAGTTTGACATCTTTAGTTTAGTGTGTATCAATGGATATCTCATTCCTTGATGTATCTTTAATGATATGTTTCAAGTGATGATTTCTCCATTTGGTATCCTTTTCGCTTGGCATTTCTTTGTTTTTGGTTTCGGGTTTTGAAAGTCTTGAGCATGCATGTTTACTTCATGTATTTCATTTGGCATGCTTTTCTTTCTTTGACTCAATATATAGGGGAAACTCCACCTAGTCTCAATTTGGATGAGATGTGCATGAAATTCATTTTCATATCTATATGCACATATTTATGTGGAGTTTGTCCTATGTATTGGTGTTTCTAACTATTTGGTCCCGATGAGTTTGGTTACCGTTTAGTCTGTGTTGTTCTTCTAGGAACATTTGGAGATGCATTGGATGCTCGGCTCACTCACAAGGAAGGTGTTGTCACCATGTGCATATTGGATTCAAGCTAGGATGATCAATGAACTACTATCTACCTTCAATTGGTATCTACTACATCCTTCCAATGATATCTCGGTAACAAGTATCTATTCATGATTTCTCCTCTTGCATTCAACCTTGTGTAGGTTGCATCTTGGCATGATATTCATTTCATATCTTGTGATACTTGTTTCCTTTCTCAAAGCATCCCAACGATGATCTCTTGTTGCTAGTTGTGATGCCCTTGATGGATGTTTGTGTGGACTTCATTTATATACAATAAGACCATATCTAGCCAAGTGCTATGCTTTCAAGCAAATATCTTATTGGTATATTTATGACTTCCTTGTGGATATCTTGTTCCTTCGTGTTGTAACTATTTCGGGTGTACATCCTTCGTTGTAGATATATATATCATCATGATTTCGTCTACATAGAACCTTATACACTTGAGATAAATTACATCTCTAGTTGATATCCTTTCTTTCACGTCCACCTTGTCTTTCTTATGTTATTTCTTTGGTGGCTCCGTGAAAGCTTGTGCCTTGAGTGCATGTCCTCTATCGTTGCATCTTGATGCACTCTTGTGTGCTGAAGGTTATTTTCCTCTTGCTTATCTTTACGAGGTTTTTGCCATCTTAATTGGTATCCCTCGTCTTGATGAGCCTCCCCTCGTCTAACTTCACCACGGGTTGTCACAGACATAGGTTCTCTTTTTCTTATTAGTAAGCTTGTGAATCCTTTTGCCAGTTGTGTGTGGGAATGATAGGCCTTGCACCGTGTGCCTCATTCTTTCAAGACTATGTTGATGCTTTATGCTCATCCTAATTTTAGTCTTCTCAAGTGCTTCGCCATGACTCACACAAATCATTTTGGTTGAGCCTATTCTTAAGTTGCCTCTTTTACATGTTGCTCAACCATGTGCTTGTTGCAGGCGCTAGGCTTTGTTTCCTATAGGCTCACTTGCACTGGATGTAAGTTTCTATTGATTTTGGGGGAGCTATGATCCTATTTTGTGCACTTTGTATTCAAATACAAAAATTCTTATGTGTGCACAAATCATGGGGAGCTTCTCCAGTTTCTTTAGAACAGTCCTTTGCTCATATCATTTATTCATTCATGTGGCATGTAGGATCATTGGTCTAGTTGGCTCAATTGATATTCGTTGATTGCTTGCTTCAATTGGTATCTTTTGATTGCTTGATTGCTTGTTTCTCTCTTTCTTATGTCTTTGTGGCATATCTTTCTTTTGTGAACTTTGGGCCTAAATATAGTTTGTTTTCCTCCTAGCATTTACCGTCAAACTTGTGTATTGCATTCCACTCTCTTGTTGAGAAATACACAATTTATGGAGGACCACAATTTATATTGGCCTTCTTAGATTTTCGCCCATTTTGGCAATCGATGCCAATGGGGGAGAAGTTTCAGAGAGTTTTGTGGAGAAGTTTAGAGAGTTATCTCTTCTTGCTCTGGTTTTGTTCCTTAGCATTTGCATCTCATTCGCATGCACTATTGGTTGTTGCATTGCATGGTGATGCATAATTTCTTATATAAACTCTCTTGAAAGTGATTGTCATCAATTACCAAAATGGGGGAGATTGAAAGAACATGCGGTGCCCCCATGTTTGGTTTTGGTAATTGATGACAATCTTTATGGACTAATGGTTGTCTTGAGTTATATTTGAAGGATTTGTCCATAGGCTTTTCTTGAAGTCCATGTGTTGGTTTCAAGGAGTTTATGAGTTGACCAAGGTGCTATTAAGGAATTATCCAGAGATTGGTCATGCGAGTGTTGAGCTTATTGCAAGCATGTCTTGAAGAAGAAGGTTGTGTGATCATTCATGTTTACCTTCAATACATCATCCAAATGAAGAGAGTTGCAAAGATTCAAGGTTGATCAAGACTAAGTCAATAGTGAATCAAGTTGATCAACTCACAAAGCGTAGAAGATGTACCGAGAGGGATCAAGTGATCCCATGGTATGGTAAGTGTCGGTGTCAAAACCGGCGGATCTCGGGTAGGGGGTCCCAAACTGTGCGTCTAGGCGGATGGTAACAGGAGACAAGGGACACGATGTTTTTACCCAGGTTCGGGCCCTCTCGGTGGAGGTAAAACCCTACTCCTGCTTGATTGATATTGATGGTATGGGTGTTACAAGAGTTGATCTACCACGAGATCAGAGAGGCTAAACCCTAGAAGCTAGCCTATGGTCTGATTGTTGTCCATCCTACGGACTGAAACTCTCCGGTTTATATAGACAACGGAGAGGGCTAGTGTTACACAAAGTCGGTTACAATGGGAGGAGATCTTCAGATCGTATCGCCAAGCTTGCCTTCTACGCCAAGGAAAGTCCCTATCCGGACACGGGACGAAGTCTTCAATCTTGTATCTTCATAGTCCGGGAGTCCGGCCAAAGGTCATAGTCCGGCCATCCGGACACCCCCTAATCCAGGACTCCCTCAGTAGCCCCCGAACCAGGCTTCAATGACGACGAGTCCGGTGCGCAAATTGTATTCGGCGTTGCAAGGCGGGTTCTTCTCCAGCTCCATATACTTGTAGAATAGTGTCTGGCTTCTGATAAATGTTGCGCTCCTTGGCTTCCACGCCCAATAAAGGCCATTTTCCACGTGTCGAACGAATGCGAAAAGCCAGGGTATTTTTACATTTCCCCCCTAGCTGCGCAAATGAGCCGCCTATAAAAAGAGACGAGGATCTAGATCCGAATCATACCATCCTCCTTCCGCGAGTATTCATCGGAGCGCCTCTGACAAAGATCCATTCCATCATGGACAGTCGACGTGGCTCCTCCTCTCGCGCTCCCAGCCCTCAGCCTGGAGATTGGGAGGAATGCTCAGTCCCGCACAGCGAGCTAGTGGCGCTCCAAACCAAGGGATTTCTTCCCCCGGCCTTCATGGTTCCGGTTGGAGCCGGACTCGCCACCTACAAGGGCGGAAAACAGGCGGAGAGCGTCCCCAATCCCTCCAAAGGAGAGCGGGTATGCTTTGTCCCTTATCTAATAAGAGGACTCGGATTTCCAATACATCCGTTTCTCCGGGGGCTCCTGGAGTTCTACGGCCTCCAGCTGCATCACCTTACGCCTGCCTCCATTCTGCACATCACGGGCTTCGTGGCCCTTTGCGAGCTATTCTTGGGCATCGAGGCTCATTTTGCGCTGTGGAAAAGATTATTCTGCCTCGTACCCCGTTCTCATGAGGGGTCAATATATCAACTAGGCGGAGCCGAACTATGGCGCATCGCCGGGACCGGATATCTATCCGGAACCCCGAAGAAGGCGTCCGAAGACTGGCCTTTGGAATGGTTTTACATGGAAGACGCCCCGCTACCGGATCCAATTCGGATCGGCCTCCCAGAGTTCAGTAATGCTCCTCTGAAGAAACGCCTAAGTTGGCGTCCGCGGAGCCCTCAACGGGAGAACGACAGGGACATCCTGTACCTGATGGGCCGAATAAGATTATTGGCTCATTCCGGATTGACCATGATTGGGGTCATGGCCACATGCATCATGCGGGGTGTGCAGCCGCTCCAATATAGGGGGCACCCCATGTGGGATTTCAACGGGGAGGATGATGCCACCCGTCATGGCCGCAAGGGGCCGGGATCGGTCGCTGATCTGGTGGAGATCCTGTCCGGCCTGTACAAAGGGGAAAAGGAGGATTTTCTCCGTGTTAGTCCATTGAATGGATTTTCTATGAACAATCCTCGAAGCTGGGTAAGAGAACAATTCTACTCATCTACACGCTTTCGAAATTCCCATGATTGAGTATTTAGTCTGGTGATATTAACACAGGAGTTACGCCAGACGGTGAAGGAGATCAACAGCTCTCCCCCACAGCCCAAGGACCCGGAACGGTCCCTCGATCCAGATTCCCAAGAGGATCCGGACTTATGTGTGGAGTTAATTGATGGGGTGTTTCATCAATTGAGTAAGGACAACACCTTAGTGGCCATTACGACCGATTATCCCGGATTACTTCCAGCCTCAAAGGTAGCCGAGACCGAAGTCCTGGTACTTTGAAGGAGATCCATCCATGCCTTATTTTGAATGTTGTAGACCAATAGTGTTTCGTTTTGCAGGGGAAATCCTTGAGGCGGAGTGCCGGGCCCGCGGTGGGCAGCCAACAAGGGCCGCTGAAGCCCGGCAGGCAAAAAAGAAGTGTGGACCAGATCGAGACTCCGGTGCAACGGTACGGCGTGCGAATTTCACGCCTAGGGTCTATGCCCTTAAGTCATTCTAACGCCCATGTTCTTCTTAGGAAGAAGAGAGCCCGCCGGACTATATCCACCGGCCAAACTTCAAGGCCGGGTCCGGAAGCGGAGGCGGACACGGGACACGCGTCGGGCGTTCCTCCGACAGAGGATGCAGGCAGGCTATCTGCCACCAATTTAGAGGTGGAGAGCGCCATGAACCACCGACAGCGCCGGACTGTTCTTCAGGACGCATGTTTTTCCCCGGAGGCATTGGACGCCTTTAATATAGGAGATGCGTACCTCCGTGCCACTCGAAATGGTCTAGCCAGGGCCACGGAGTAGTATGTAAAAGACATACGGGTGAGTAAATCTGATAGTTATATATGTCAGTAGCCCCCGAGACTTGAAATAGTTAAGATAACTGTTTTAAGGATCATGTGTTATGCAGGGTCTTACAGAGAAGAACACGCAACTGTCTCAGGAGTTGGCTGAGTGCAAGGCCCAACTCGAGGCCACACTGGCCGCTTCAGCAATTGGAAAGGAGACCCCCTCAGGTAATGTATGTTCCCAAAAATAATTCCATTGCAAAGTGCGGCATGTGTGCAATGCTGACGATAACAATGCAGATGAAGCCGGAGTAAATCCGGACAAGCAACAACTCCTACGCCAGCTAAAGGCTGGCGAGAGCGTGCTGACAAGGGTGAGGCAAGAGAAGAACAAACTTCAAGATGCCAATACCCAGCTGGGCGAGGAACTAAAGGACTTCGACGCGGCATTTTTAGTAAGTGCTTGAATGAATTCTCGAAGAAAAAAATAATTCGGCGAGGAAGTCGATTGACAGAGCTATGTCTGTAGGTCTGCTGACAGGTCGTCCTGCGGAGGAAATGCCCGGTTCAACGGGGGACCTTCTTCTCGAGCTGTTGCAACTGCACGAACGAGTTCGGCAGGCAATGCGGGGCGTCGTCCAGGCTATGTGGCCATCCCTCTCCGTGCCCGAAGGCCTTGGAGAGCTTGCCAAGAAGCTTGAGGGAGTGCGGCGGCGCTTCCGATTGTGGAAGATATCGGCCTGTCGTCAAGGTGCCAGGGAGGCCTGGGCCATGGTGAAGACTCGGTACACGAAGGCGGACCCGAACCACATGGCCGAGGTCGGCCCTATGGGTCCGGACGGAAAGGAGATCCCTGTCAGTTTAGTATATGGCCAGGTAGAGCTGGCTGCAAAGTATTCTCAATAGGACTGTAAATTAGACCGCCTGTTTGATGGTATTGAAGAAGAATATACCGAGTCGGATTGACTCTGTAATTTAAAATGACATGAAAAATGCCTTCTAACCGGATTGTAGATCGTTTGTCATTGCAGACCTTTTCGCTTCGACCTCTGGACCCTATAGTCCGGAGTGTGTCCGAATACCCTCTCGATTATGTGAGAACCGGGGCATGCATGAAGACAAGGTGTAGGGGTCATAATTGCTTGAGCAGACAAGTGCCCAACTAGTTATGTTATATTACATGGTTAGTAAGAAACATCTTCTAGGGAGAATAGTTCCGTTAGGGGTTCCTTTCCCTGGGAGGCATGCCCTAAAGTGCATGTCCGAATTGCTAAAAAGAGCAGAAAAGCGTCTGGGGGCAGATAAATAAACAAGAAAAATCATCTTTTAGTTCACCGACCGAATATTCCCTTAAGAACACTAGCTTTCGGCTTCACCCAGTCTGAGGTACACATCCGGCTGACCCGGCAGTAACAATCGTAGAGGTGCTCCCTTTACCACCTAGCCAAACGAACGTGAACGTAGGGGTAAGCACAGGAGCCAGGCAACCCAGCTTGGCCAAAACTTAAGTCATATCGATGCATATAATGGTGTATAAAAGGTTCATGCGGAAGTGTAACGCATGTTTTGGGCATGAGGCCCGTTTATATAAACTTCTGATAAAGAAGCCCCCAGGTATGATGAGCGCGGGTGGCGCGTTAAGTATGTGCGGATGATGCGCAAGCAAGCCCCTAAGGGCTTGGGAGAAGAAAAAGGAAAAGGGAGGAAGAAGGAGAGAAATGCCAGACAGCTTAATGTGAAAAAATAAAAAAAGGGGACAGAGGAAGGAGACGAACACGGAGTCCGGCGCTAGGCGTAGAATCTTCGTAGACGTGCTGCGTTCCATGGGTTCGGCTCGAGTCGGTTGTCCAATGCGTTTCGCAGACGGTACGCTCCGCCAGTCAGTACTTGGTCGATTATGAAGGGACCCTCCAATTTGGGCTTTAGTTTGTCCTTTTTCTTGTCCGGCAGGCGTAGAACTAGTTCGCCAACGTTGTAAGTTTTGGCCCGTACTTCTCTGCTTTGATATCTTCGAGCCTGTTGTTGATAGAATGCGGAACGAGCTTTTGCCACGTCGCGCTCCTCCTCCAATGCGTCCAAGCTGTCCTGACGATCGAGCTCGGCTTCTCTTTCTTCATACATGCGCACTCGAGGTGAGTCATGTATTATGTCGCAGGGCAGAACTGCCTCTGCGCCATATACCATAAAAAATGGTGTGAATCCGGTAGTGCGATTCGGCGTGGTCCGCAGCCCCCAGAGTACGGAGTCAAGCTCCTCTACCCAGTGCATGTTTGATTCCTTGAGGGATCGCACTAGTCTGGGTTTGATGCCGCTCATAATAAGACCATTGGCCCATTTGACTTGACTGTTAGTTTGTGCCTTTGTGGGTGATAGACTGAAGCGTAGTCGAGCTTGATGCCCATGTTTTTGCACCAGAGTTTAACTTCATCGGCCGTAAAGTTTGTGCCGTTGTCAGTTATGATGCTGTGCGGGACGCCGTAACGGTGTACAACCCCGGATATGAAGTCTATCACCGTTCCGGATTCAACCGTCTTTACAGGCTTTGCCTCTATCCATTTGGTGAATTTGTCCACCATAACCAGTAGGTATTTTTTCTTGTGGGTTCCTCCTTTAAGGGGTCCAACCATGTCAAGCCCCTAGACCGCAGAAGGCCAGGTAATGGGGATGGTTTGTAGGGCGGTAGGTGGCATGTGGCTTTGATTAGCGAATAATTGGCAACCGACGCATCGCTGCACTAAGTCCTGAGCGTCTGCCCGGGCCGTCGGCCAATAAAATCCGGTACGGAAGGCCTTGCTTACAAGGGCCCGGGCTGCGGCATGGTGCCCGCCTAGTCCAGCATGAATTTCAGCCAGAAGATTTCGCCCTTCTCTTCGGGGATACACCTTTGCAGGACTCCGGTTGTGCTCTTCTTATAAATCTCTCCCTCGTGGACTTTGTAGGCTTTAGATCGCCGCACTATGCAGCGGGCCTCGTTTTGGTCCTCAGGAAGTTCCTGCCTAGTTAGGTAGGCTAGGAATGGTTCTGTCCACGGGGCAATGACTGCCATTATTGTGTGGGCTGATGGTGTTGTTTCGTTGGCAGAGCCACCAACTGTGTCAGAATGTACGGTGAGGGGTAGTGTGACTGTGTCCGAGCTGTTGTTTCCGGACTCTCCCTCCCATGTTACGGATGGCTTGAAAAGCCTCTCTAGGAAGATGTTGGGAGGGACGGCATCGCGCTTTGCGCCGATGCGTGCCAACACGTCTGCTGCCTGGTTGTTCTCCCGGGCTATATGGTGAAATTCGAGCCCCTCAAACCGGGCTGACATCTTTAAGACGACGTTGCGATAAGCTGCCATTTTCAGATCTTTGGCTTTAAAGTCTCCATTTATTTGGGATATCGCGAGGTTTGAATCCCCACGGACCTCTAGGCGCTGAGTGCCCATGGAGACTGCCATCCGGAGACCATGTAGAAGGGCCTCGTATTCGGCTGCGTTGTTGGAGTCTGTGTACATTATCTGGAGTACGTATTGGACTGTATCTCCTGTAGGGGACGTCGGAACGATGCCAGCCCCCAGGCCAGCCAGCATTTTGGAGCCGTCGAAGTGCATGATCCAGTTGGAATATGCGCCGTAATCTTTAGGGAGCTCGGCTTCGGTCCATTCGGCGATGAAGTCAGCCAAAACCTGCGATTTGATAGCTCGCCGTGGCTTGTAAATTATGTCGAACAGAAGGAGCTCAATGGCCCATTTGGCAATCCGGCCCGTTGCGTCGCGGTTGTTTATAATATCATTAAGAGGTACTTCGGATGCCACTGTTATTGAACACTCTTGGAAATAGTGTCGCAGCTTCCGGGATGCCATGAACACCGCGTATGCTATCTTTTGATAATGCGGGTACCGGGACTTGCATGGGGTTAAGACAGTGGACACGTAGTAAACCGGTTTATGGAGAGGAAACTTGTGTCCGTCTGTTTCTCGTTCGACGACGAGCACCGCGCTTACAACTTGATGGGTTGCTGCGATGTATAATAGCATAGGTTCGCCCGTGTTGGGCGCGGCCAGGACCAGATTTGTTGCTAGTACGGCTTTGATTTCTTCGAGTCCGGCCGTGGCGGCATCCGTCCACTCGAAGTGTTCGGTGCGCCGCAGGAGGCGATAAAGGGGTAATGCCTTTTCTCCTAAGCGGGAGATAAAGCGGCTTAGAGCCGCCACGCATCCGGTTAATTTTTGTATTTGCTTGAGGTCTTTTGGTATATCCGATTGCGACAGAGCTCGGATCTTGGCCGGGTTTGCTTCAATTCCTCTACCGGATACAATGAAGCCCAAGAGCTTTCCGGCTGGCACGCCGAAAACGCATTTTTCTGGGTTGAGCTTAATGTCATATGCGCGGAGATTGTCGAACGTGAGCCTCAAGTCGTCTACTAAAGTTTCGACATGTTTGGATTTGATGACCACGTCATCTACGTATGCTTCAACTGTTTTGCCGATCTAGTTGGCCAGACATGTCTGAATCATGCGCTGATATGTTGCGCCGACATTTTTGAGCCCGAAGGGCATCGTGTTGAAGCAGAATGGGCCGTACGGGGTGATGAATGCCGTTGCGGCTTGGTCTGACTCTGCCATCTTGATTTGGTGGTAGCCAGAGTATGCGTCGAGGAAACACAATGAATCGTGTCCTGCAGTGGCGTCGATGATTTGATCAATTCGGGGGAGCGGGAAAGGATCCTTTGGGCAGGCCTTATTTAGGTCTTTAAAATCGACACATAGGCGCCAGGATTTGTCCTTCTTTGGTACCTTCACCAGGTTTGCTAGCCAGTCCGGATGTTTTATATCTCTGATGAATCCGGCTTCCAGTAGTTTTGCTAGCTCTTCTCCCATGGCTTGTCTCTTGGGTTCGGAGAAACGCCGCAGAGTCTGCTTAACGGGTTTAAACTCCTTTAGGATGTTCAGGCTGTGCTCAGCCAGCCTGCGTGGGATTCCTGGCATGTCTGAGGGGTGCCAGGCAAAAATGTCCCAATTTTCTCGCAGGAATTCTCTGAGTGCGGCATCTACATCGAGTTTTAGTTGTGCCCCGATGGATGCCGTTTTTGTGGGGTCCGTTGGATGGACTTGGAATTTGACTATTTTGTCCGCTGGTTTGAAGGAGGTGGACTTGGATCTCTTATCAAGTATCACATCGTCCCTGTCCACCATGGAGCGCAACGCAGTTAGTTCCTCGGCCGCTAGGGCTTCGGATAATGCCTCCAGGGCCAGTGCGGCTGTCTTGTTTTCGGCGCGGAGCGCTGTGTCCGGATCACTTGCAAGAGTGATGATTCCGTTGGGTCCGGGCATTTTGAGCTTCATGTACCCATAATGGGGTATGGCTTGGAAAATTGTAAATGCTTCTCGCCCTAGCAGAGCGTGGTATCCGCTGCTGAACGGGGCCACTTGAAATGTGACCTCCTCGGATCTGTAATTATCCGGCGTGCCGAACACCACATCCAGTGTGATTTTTCCTGAACAGCACGCTTCCCGGCTTGGTATTATTCCTCTGAAGGTTGTGTTGCTTCGCTCAATGCGACTCCAGTCTATTTCTATTTTCCACATGGTTTCCTCGTAGATGAGGTTAAGTCCGCTACCACCGTCCATGAGTACCTTTGTAAGTCGGAAACCGTCCACTATCGGACTGAGGACCAATGCGACTGGTGCTCGGGCTGTCTGGAATTTGGGTTCGTCACTGGCATTAAAAGTAATAGCCGTGTCACTCCATGGGTTTATTGTTGCTACTTGGTAGACTTCGGCAAGGTTGCAGAGGGTTCGTTTCCTCACGTTGTTTGATGCGAAGGTCTCGAAGACTGTCGACACCGTACTGGCATTTCTGGGATGGTGTTCTTTGGATTCTGGAGTTAGAAGCTCCTCGCCACTTCTGGCCACCTGCCGGAGTATCCAACATGCTCTAAGGCTGTGAGTTGGTGTGACTTCCCCTGAACTATGAATTTTACATGGTCCATTGAGCCATCCCTCCAGTACGGTCCCATACCCTATAGAGGGTTTTTGTTTCTTGATGTTTGGCTCAGGTGCCTCGCGATAATGCGCCCTTTTGTTTCGGACTCGTGTTGAATTCAGGGCCGGATTCTCCCAGAATTTATTTTCGGTTTTCCGAACGCTTTCTGTCGCACAGTACTTTCGTACTATGGATTTCAAGTCGGCGAAGCGTGTAATTCCGCGGCGACTTATGGCGTTGAGGATTCTGAGGTCCGTGCAGTTGTTACAGAAGAATGAAACTGCTTCTTCCTCACGGCAGTCCCTTATCCTATTCATAACCAGGAGGAATCTGGCCCAATAGTGGTGTACTATTTCCTCGGGCGCTTTCCATATTTGGGATAAATCCCTTATAGTTGGGTGGGCGGGTGGATTTAAATCCGGAACCCTGCCCGATAAAAGATTCAGGGGCCAAGAGGTTTCCGAATTCGGAGGCTTGCTTTCTTGGACATTATTCAATGAATCAGGCCTGCTGCCTGACTTTAGGTTCAAGACTTGGGCAACATCCTCCCCTCCGCGGGTATCCGGCTTGGAGGGTCGGGAATCCGGACACATCTGGTCCTTAGAGCGGGCGAAGATGCGCCGCATTGTTCTTCCACCACTTCAACATGGTGGGTGACCTGGGGAGAGTCGATCTCTCTCTGGTCGGGTTTAAGCCCGATCTGGCCGTAATCTGTAGCGACTCCCAGGGCGGCAATGCGATCCAGGAGCTCATTCAAGGAAGAGAGCTCCGTCGGATCTAACTGCTCGTCCAGTTCCGAACTGATGTGTAGATTGCTTTCGATGGCCTGAGAGGTCATCGCCGGTGCGGCGGCCGAACAGGTGGTCATCAAGAACCTGCCTAGCCGAAGAGTTTGACCGACAGCCAAAGCTCCTTTAGGGACAGCGCCGTCTTTAAAGACGGGGTGCGGCATCCTTCCTGACGGTGACGACACAGAGGAACTCTCAATGAAAGCACCAATGTAGGTGTCAAAACCGGCGGATCTCGGGTAGGGGGTCCCGAACTGTGCGTCTAGGTGGATGGTAACAGGAGACAAGGGACACGATGTTTTTACCCAGGTTCGGGCCCTCTCGGTGGAGGCAAAACCCTACTCCTGCTTGATTGATATTGATGGTATGGGTGTTACAAGAGTTGATCTACCACGAGATCAGAGAGGCTAAACCCTAGAAGCTAGCCTATGGTCTGATTGTTGTCCGTCCTATAGACTAAAACTCTCCGGTTTATATAGACACCGGAGAGGGCTAGGGTTACACAAAGTCGGTTACAATGGGAGGAGATCTTCAGATCGTATCGCCAAGCTTGCCTTCTACGCCAAGGAAAGTCCCTATCCGGACAAGGGACGAAGTCTTCAATCTTGTATCTTCATAGTCCGGGAGTCCGTCTAAAGGTCATAGTTCGGCCATCCGGACACCCCCTAATCCAAGACTCCATCAGTAAGATGGACCGGGAGGGATCAAGTGATCCCATGGTATGGTAAGCATTTTCCATTGCACTTTGTGTACTAACCCATGGTCTATGTGAGAGTTCTATGTGGGGTTAGGTACGTATCCATGGGCTTGCATCAAGAGGAAGATATCATACAACCCATGGAAAGGATGACATCAAGTGGTGATCGTCATCAAGATTGCCGTGTGCAAGTTCAAGTGGAGCATCACGAAGAGATCAAGTGCTTGAATCTTGCCATCCATTGTGGTGTCAATGGACTTGTGAAGATGAGCCGAAGAGTGGCTCACCCATAGTGGACTATGGGGGAGCAATCATCTAGTCTTCATCGAGCCAACGCAATCAAGAAAGGTGGTCCAACTTGAGGGAGTCAAGATCGTCATCATCGAGCTCAAGTGGACCATGTGCAAGGCAAATATTTTCCTTGATAGGTTTTCTATTTTACCGGTCTCATGGTGGTAGTTAGGAGACCAGGTTATAGGATCGTTTGCCGTACTATCAAGGGGGGCTCTCAAGTTGGTAGCTTGATCGTATCGGTAGTAGAGAGCTCAAACCATTGCATCCTTGCATCTTGTTTCTTGGTTCTTGTTTGGTTATCTTTGTGAGTCTTAGAGCTTATGGTCATCTTGATGACAAGCTTGAGTTCATCAAAAACGGAGTTCGCATGCGTCTTCTATGATGTTTTCGGTGTTGGAGGTTTTACCGGTCTTATCCGATGAAGGGTTCTCACCATTTTCTTATGGGACTTTTCTCATTTTCTTATTCTTGATATTTCTATTGTGTTAGCCCATGTCGTTAGCTTTCCAACAAACTTGGTTTCGTTGAATTCGGAGTCTGTTTGCAAAGTTGTGGCTGTTTTGGTAAAGGCTGCAGCGATACTACCGCGACTAGAGCAAATGTAATTTTTTACTACCGCTCCAGAGCGGTACTACCGCGGCTCCTGAGCGGTAGTACCGCTCCATAGCAGTACTACCATGGCTCCTAAGCGGTACTACCGCTCCAGACCAAAAACTCGTGTTTTCTCTCTCATTGGGCTGTTTTGACCGTGCTAAGCGGTAGTACTGCTCCTCCAAGCGGTAGTACCGCTTGTGCACGACCTGAGCACATAACGGTTGGATACGGGAGGTCCTATAAAAGGGGGTCTTCTTCCCCAATGAAACTAATCCTTTGAGCTCGTGTTCTTCCCCCATTGTTGACCTTCTTCGAGCTTGCTAACTCTCAATCCCTCCAATGATTCTTCCTAGTTCTTGAGGGAAAAGAGAGAGGAGATCTAGATCCACATTTCCACCAATCACTTTCTCCTCTAAGTGAGGGGAACCCCTTGGATCTAGATCTTGGAGTTCTTCGTGTTCTTCTTTCGTTCTTCCTCTCATTTTCCTCCCTAGCATTAGTTGCTTTGGTGGGATTTGGGAGAGAAGGACTTGGGCACTCCGTGTGCCCTTGCCATTGCATTTGGTGCATCGGTTTGAGTTCTCCACGTCATACGTGGAAGTTACAAGTTGAGAAGCTTATTACTCTTGGGTGCTTGGTGCCCTTGAGCTTGTTCCTCCTGGGTGCTTGGGCGCCCTAGACGGTTGGTGGTGTTCGGAGCTCAATCATTGTGGTGTAAAGCTCCGGGCAAGCGTCGGGGTCTCTAATTAGGTTGTGGAGATCGCCTCGAGCAATTTTATGGATACCGGTGACCGCCCCCAAGGGTTGCCAAAGTGTACGGGTTCGGTGACCTCCCCCAAGGGTCGCCATTTGTACGGGTTCTGTGACCGCCCTCAAGGGTCCCTTAGTGGAATCACGACATCTTGCATTGTGTGAGGGCGTGAGGAGATTACGGTGGCCCTAGTGGCTTCTTGGGGAGCATTGTGCCTCGACACCGCTCCAAACGGAGATTAGCATCCGCAAGGGTGTGAACTTCGGGATACATCGTCGTCTCCGCGTGCCTCGGTTATCTCTTACCCGAGCCCCTTTACTTATGCACTTTACTTTGTGATAGCCATATTGTTCTTTGTCATATATCTTGCCATCACATAGTTGCTTATCTTGCTTAGCATAAGTTGTTGGTGCACATAGGTGAGCCTAGTTGTTGTAGGTTTTGTGCTTGACAAATTAACCGCTAGGTTTATTCCGCATTTGTTCTAGCCTAAATCGTAATTATTTTAAAGCGCCTATTCACCCCCCCTCTAGGCGACATCCTTGATGTTTCAATTGGTATCAGAGCCTCGTCTCTCTTTGTTAGGCTTAACCACCTAGAGAGTAAAGATGTCGACTAGGGTATTAGGATTCTCTGACACTCTTAGTTTCGATGGCACAAATTTTGATGTTTGGGTAATTCGCATGCTTAATCTCTTTAGGGTCATGGAGCCAAATTTAGAGCGAATTGTAGATATGGGTTTTTCTCCTCCGAAGGATCCCCAAAGATTATCTTTAGAGGATGAGAAAAACTCTTATCTCAATGCTCAAGCTTCTAATGTGCTTTTTTATGCTTTGATCAATGTAGTTATTTTTCAACTCATGCCGTTCCGGGATGCTCATGAGTTGTGGACAAAGCTTCAAGATAAATATGGTGTGTTCAATATTTGTGGGGATGATTGTTCCCCCTCCACCTCCGGTCGTATACTCTTCTCAACTTCTTCTACTTCACCTACATGTGGTTTGCCACAAGGTAATGATATGGTGAGTAGTGTTGGTCATTGCAATGGTGATAGTATGCTTATTGTGGATGATCCTTCATCACTGTATTATTGCAATGCTCCTTCTTTGGGCTTTAACACTTCGAGCACTCCAAATGTTTCACATGCTTGTGTTGATAGTCCTTGCATATCATGTAGAAATTGCTTGACTAAATCGCATGATGATATGCTTGCTATGTCTTGTTGCCATGATAAAAATGCATCTATTTCCTCGAATTATTGTGCTAACAATGTAGAGGAAACCGAACACTCCATGGAACAAGATGTGGTGTTTAATGGTACCTCAAGGGATCCTACATCATCATCTATTGCTTTTTGCCTTATGGCTAAGGCATCAAAGGTATCTCCTACTTTGTACCCCAATATGTCTCTTGATGATGATGTTGATGCTAATGATGATGATGATAATGATGAAGAGAATGATAATGTTGCCTTCTTAAAAACTAAGGGGGAGATGATTTTTAAAGCTCTTCATAAAAATAAAATTGCTCGTTCCAACTTCATGGAAATTATGTCCATTGCCATTGAGGGCAAGAAATATATTGAGGAGTTGGAATCTCATCTCGAGGAGCATGAGGTCACCATTGAGAAAATGGAAGCTCATGGGCGTGATTATGCAAATGAGATCGCGGAGCTATCTCAAGCTCTTGAACATGAACAAACCACCTCCGAATCTCTTGAGGAGACTTTTGCTCTAGAATTATCTAGAGTGAGGGAATCTCATGATAGAGCTCTTGAGGTGGCCAACGATTTCAAAACTAAAAATGCTAAGCTTGAAGTTTCTCATGCTAGACTCCTTGAGGATTTTGAGGACCTCGAAAATGGCTCAAGGGTCATCAAGGGTGAGCTCATCAAACTCACCGAGTCTCATGCCCAACTTGAAGCTTCTTATTTAAAAGAGCTTGCCAAGTTGCCTTCTCCTCTTGTTGTTAATGATGATGCTTGTGCTACTAATTCTATTACTTGTGAAGCATCCATTTTGAAGGAGAATGTTGAGCTACGGGCTCAACTTGAGGTGCTATCTAGCAATTATGGGAAATTGGAAGAAAGTCATGAAAAGCTCTCAAGCTCTCATGATGATCTTCTAGTATCCCATAGTGTGCTAAAGATAGCTCATGAGGCCATGATTGCTAAGGTAACATCTAGTGAGCCTCATGTGGATACTAGCACTACTTCTAGTCAAAATAGTATATTGCCATGTGCTAGTCCTTGTAATTCATCTACTCATAATGTTGGTACATCTTGTGATGAATTGCTTTCCTTGCCTTGTTGCTCTAACGACGAAGCTTATACTTCCTCTAGTACTTGTGTTGAGACTAACCATGTAGAGGAAATCAAAGAGCTCAAGGCCCAAGTCACTTCTTTGAAGAAAGACTTGGAAAAGTGTCATGAAGGAAGGCCACACTCAACAATATCTTGAGTGTGCAAAAATCCCCCAATGACAAAGGTGGACTTGGATTCAACTCCAACAAGAAGAAGAAGTCCAAGTTGAACAAGAAGAAGGGCCAAGAACAAGTCAAGAATTCGGCCAAGATTGTTTGCTTCAAGTGCAAAGTCGAAGGGCATCATGTTAGATCTTGCCCATTGAAGAAGAAGGCCATTAGTGTCAAGCAACAAGGGAAGAGGGCACAAGTTCAATCTCATGCTCAACATCAAGTTGAAGAAAGGCCTCTTCCCAAGAAGACTCAAGTTAATGCTTCTCAAATTGAGAAATCAAGTGAGAAGAAAGTGAAGAGTAGACGTTGCTACTTATGTCGTGAGAAAGGTCACATCGCTTCTTCATGCACTAGTGGTAACTTATCCAACCCAATTATTATTGATGATATCTATTCTCTTGGTAAGGATAAGGTTGGCAATGTGTTTGCCAAGTTTGTTGGTACTCAAAGTGGTGTCAAGCAAAGAACCATTTGGGTAGCCAAACCTATTGTGACTAACCTCTTAGGACCCAACTTGGTTGGGGACCAACAAGCTCAAACTTGATCAATAGGTGTTGTTGGAGGGCATTGGAGACTTGGCTACATTATGAAGAATTAAGGGGACTTCATCATTCTCTTTGTCTCAAGCCAAGTCAATTGGATTATCAAGTTTCTATCTTATATCCAATGTGCCTCCTTGCGGTAACTTGTACTTAAATTGTTTACCTTGAAAGTTACTTGCCCCCTTGCATGTTTTGGTTTTGTTCCTTGCATGTGTTTGTATATGTTGCGCTTCCAACTTGCTTATCTCGAGCAATCAAGTATGTGTGTGTTGGTTTGCACATCATGTACGTGTGCATTGAGCCTTTTTGCTTCCTGTTTGTATCCTAGTTGGCTCATGTGAGAGATCAATGGAACATCCCATTTTGGGGGAGTGATGTGCTTTGTGCACCTCACAATCCTATAAATGTCTGTACATGAGGAATACCATCTAGTATTGATATTACAAGATTATCTAGTTGCTAGGTGGTATATCTCATGAGAAATTCAAATTCTAAAAATTCCATTGATTATCTCGTGTTGGATCCTCTTATTGCCTCTTGTTAAGTTCTTATTGGTATCACATTATGGGGGAGTAATATGCTAAGTGCATGTTACAAGCCTAGAAAATGTGAACATTTGAGATATTGTCACCTAGAATTGATATTGTAAATTATCTTATTCCTAGGTGGCATGTTAGCTCTACAAGTTGCAATTTGCTTTTTGTTTGGAGTGAAGATGATGTCGGATATCCTTGCTATCTACCACCGGGAATTATTTCTAAATACTTCTTGTCTTTTGACAATTGGTAATCACTTATGTGTGGTAGAATTTAATTGATCATCTTTACATTGGCTTTTGTTTATTTGCCTTTTTCTCTTGCCAAGGTTTGTGTCAACTCCCGTTGTCTTCCCTACCACTTGTGGATCTTGTTTATTTCTTGTTCTTGTCTATTGTTTTCTAGATATAGTGAAAGTGGTGATCCCACCTTGTGCATTTTGTATTCAAATGCAAATCCTATATAATGCACAACTCGTGGGGGAGCTATCCTATTTTCTTTAGAACACTATTCTTGTGATCCTTATCAAGTGTGTTTTGGTGGAAGGCAAGCCATTTCTTTTTGGTACTTTGTGCCATCATGAAACTTTGTTGAGAGCCTGGTTTGTTTGGAACCATCCTTTCTTTGGGAGTTTGACATCTTTAGTTTAGTGTGTATCAATGGATATCTCATTACTTGATGTATCTTTAATGATATCTTCCAAGTGATGATTTCTCCATTTGGTATCCTTCTCGCTTGGCATTTCTTTGTTTTTGGTTTCGGGTTTTGAAAGTCTTGAGCATGCATGTTTACTTCATGTATTTCATTTGGCATGCTTTTCTTTCTTTGACTCAATATATAGGGGAAACTCCACCTAGTCTCAATTTGGATGAGATGTGCATGAAATTCATTTTCATATCTATATGCACATATTTATGTGGAGTTTGTCCTATGTATTGGTGTTTCTAACTATTTGGTCCCGATGAGTTTGGGTACCGTTTAGTCTGTGTTGTTCTTCTAGGAACATTTGGTGATGCATTGGATGCTCAGCTCACTCACAAGGAAGGTGTTGTCACCATGTGCATATTGGAGTCAAGCTAGGATGATCAATGAACTACTATCTACCTTCAATTGGTATCTACTACATCCTTCCAATGATATCTCGGTAACAAGTATCTATTCATGATTTCTCCTCTTGCATTCAACCTTGTGTAGGCTGCATCTTGGCATGATATTCATTTCATATCTTGTGATACTTGTTTTCTTTCTCAAAGCATCCCAACGATGATCTCTTGTTGCTAGTTGTGATGCCCCTGATGGATGTGTGTGTGGACTTCATTTATATACAATAAGACCATATCTAGCCAAGTGCTATGCTTTCAAGCAAATATCTTATTGGTATATTTATGACTTCCTTGTGGATATCTTGTTCCTTCGTGTTGTAACTATTTCGGGTGTACATCCTTCGTTGTAGATATATATATATCATCATGATTTCGTCTACATAGAACCTTATACACTTGAGAGAAAGTACATCTCTAGTTGATATCATTTCTTTCACGTCCACCTTGTCTTTCTTATGTTATTTCTTTGGTGGCTCCGTGAAAGCTTGTGCCTTGAGTGCGTGTCCTCTATCGTTGCATCTTGATGCACTCTTTGTGGTGAAGTTATTTTCCTCTTGCTTATCTTTACGAGGTTTTTGCCATCTTAATTGGTATCCCTCGTCTTGATGAGCCTCCCCTCGTCTAACTTCACCACGGGTTGTCACAGGCATATGTTCTCTTTTGCTTATTAGTAAGCTTGTGAACCCTTTTACCAGTTGTGTGTGGGAATTATAGGCCTTGACCGTGTGCCTCATTCTTTCAAGACTATGTTGATGCTTTATGCTCATCCTAATTTTAGTCTTCTCAAGTGCTTCGCCATGACTCACACACATCATTTTGGTTTAGCCTATTCTTAAGTTGCCTCTTTTACATGTTGCTTAACCATGTGCTTGTTGCAAGCGCTAGGCTTTGTTTCCTATAGGCTCACTTGCACTGGATGTAAGTTTCTATTGATTTTGGGGGAGCTATGATCCTATTTTGTGCACTTTGTATTCAAATACAAAAATTCTTATGTGTGCACAAATCATGGGGAGCTTCTCCAGTTTCTTTAGAACACTCCTTCTCTCATATCATTTATTCATTCATGTGGCATGTAGGATCATTGGTCTAGTTGGCTCAATTGATATTCGTTGATTGCTTGCTTCAATTGGTATATTTTGATTGCTTGATTGCTTGTTTCTCTCTTTCTTATGTCTTTGTGGCATATCTTTCTTTTGTGAACTTTGGGCCTAAATATAGTTTGTTTTCCTCCAAGCATTTACCGTCAAACTTGTGTATTGCATTCCACTCTCTTGTTGAGAAATACACAATTTATGGAGGACCACAATTTATATTGGCCTTCTTAGATTTTCGCCCATTTTGGCAATCGATGCCAATGGGGGAGAAGTTTCAGAGAGTTTTGTGGAGAAGTTTAGAGAGTTATCTCTTCTTGCTCTGGTTTTGTTCCTTAGCATTTGCATCTCATTCGCATGCACTATTGGTTGTTGCATTGCATGGTGATGCATAATTCCTTATATAAACTCTCTTGAAAGTGATTGTCATCAATTACCAAAATGGGGGAGATTGAAATAACATGCGGTGCCCCCATGTTTGGTTTTGGTAATTGATGACAATCTCTATGGACTAATGGTTGTCTTGAGTTATATTTGAAGGATTTGTCCATAGGCTTTTCTTGAAGTCCATGTGTTGGTTTCAAGGAGTTTATGAGTTGACCAAGGTGCTATTAAGGAATTATCCAAAGATTGGTCATGCGAGTGTTGAGCTTATTGCAAGCATGTCTTGAAGAAGAAGGTTGTGTGATCATTCATGTTTACCTTCAATACATCATCCAAATGAAGAGAGTTGCAAAGATTCAAGGTTGATCAAGACTAAGTCAATAGTGAATCAAGTTGATCAACTCACAAAGCGTAGAAGATGGACCGAGAGAGATCAAGTGATCCCATGGTATGGTAAGCATTGTCCATTGCACTTTGTGTACTAACCCATGGTCTATGTGAGAGTTCTATGTGGGGTTAGGTACGTATCCATGGGCTTGCATCAAGAGGAAGATATCATACAACCCATGGAAAGGATGACATCAAGTGGTGATCGTCATCAAGATTGCCGTGTGCAAGTTCAAGTGGAGCATCACGAAGAGATCAAGTGCTTGAATCTTGCCATCCATTGTGGTGTCAATGGACTTGTGAAGATGAGCCGAAGAGTGGCTCACCCATAGTGGACTTTGGGGGAGCAATCATCTAGTCTTCATCGAGCCAACGCAATCAAGAAAGGTGGTCCAACTTGAGGGAGTCAAGATCGTCATCATCGAGCTCAAGTGGACCATGTGCAAGGCAAAGGTTTTTCCTTGATAGGTTTTCTATTTTACCGGTCTCATGGTGGTAGTTAGGAGACCGGGTTATAGGATCGTTTGCCGTACTATCAAGGGGGGCTCTCAAGTTGGTAGCTTGATCGTATCGTTAGTAGAGAGCTCAAACCATTGAATCCTTGCATCTTGTTTCTTGTTTCTTGTTTGGTTATCTTTGTAAGTCTTAGAGCTTATGGTCATCTTGATGACAAGCTTGAGTTCATCGAAAATGGAGTTCGCATGCGTCTTCTATAATGTTTTCGGTGTTGAAGGTTTTACCGGTTTTATCCAATGAAGGGTTCTCACCATTTTCTTATGGGAATTTTCTCATTTGCTTATTCTTGATATTTCTATCAATATTGTGTTAGCCCATGTCGTTAGCTTTCCAACAAACTTGGTTTCGTTGAATTCGGAGTCCGTTTGCAAAAGTTGTGGCTGTTTTGGTAAAGGCTGCAGCGGTACTACCGCGACTAGAGCGGACGTAATTTTTTACTACCGCTCCAGAGCGGTACTACCGCGGCTCCTGAGCGGTAGTACCGCTCCAGAGCAGTACTACCGTGGCTCCTATGCGGCAGTACCGCTCCGAACCAAAAACTCGTGGTTTCTCTCTCGTTGGGCTGTTTTGACCGTGCTAAGCGGTAGTACCGCTCCTCCAAGCGGTAGTATCGCTTGTGCATGACCTGAGCACATAACGGTTGGATTCGGGAGGTCCTATAAAAGGGGGTATTCTTCCCCAATGAAGCTAATCCTTTGAGCTCGTGCTCTTCCCCCATTGTTGAACTTCTTCGAGCTTGCTAACTCTCAATCCCTCCAATGATTCTTCCTAGTTCTTGAGGGAAAAGAGAGAGGAGATCTAGATACACGTTTCCACCAATCACTTTCTCCTCTAAGTGAGGGGAACCCCTTGGATCTAGATCTTGGAGTTCTTCGTGTTCTTCTTTCGTTCTTCCTCTCATTTTCCTCCCTAGCATTAGTTGCTTTGGTGGGATTTGGGAGAGAAGGACTTGGGCACTCCGTGTGCCCTTGCCATTGCATTTGGTGCATCGGTTTGAGTTCTCCACGTCATACGTGGAAGTTACAAGTTGAGAAGCTTATTACTCTTGGGTGCTTGGTGCCCTTGAGCTTGTTCCTCCTGGGTGCTTGGGCGCCCTAGACGGTTGGTGGTGTTCAGAGCTCAATCATTGTGGTGTAAAGCTCCGGGCAAGCGTCGGGGTCTCCAATTAGGTTGTGGAGATCGCCTCGAGCAATTTGACGAATACCGGTGACCGCCCCCAAGGGTTGCCAAAGTGTACGGGTTCGGTGACCTCCCCCAAGGGTCGCCATTTGTACGGGTTCTGTGACCGCCCTCAAGGGTCCCTTAGTGGAATCACGGCATCTTGCATTGTGCGAGGGCGTGAGGAGATTACGGTGGCCCTAGTGGCTTCTTGGGGAGCATTGTGCCTCCACACCGCTCCAAACAGAGATTAGCATCCGCAAGGGTGTGAACTTCGGGATACATCGTCGTCTCCGCATGCCTCGGTTATCTCTTACCCGAGCCCCTTTACTTATGCACTTTACTTTGTGATAGCCATATTGTTCTTTGTCATATATCTTGCCATCACATAGTTGCTTATCTTGCTTAGCATAAGTTGTTGGTGCACATAGGTGAGCCTAGTTGTTGTAGGTTTTGTGCTTGACAAATTAACCGCTAGGTTTATTCCGCATTTGTTCTAGCCTAAACCGTAATTATTTTAAAGCGCCTATTCACCCTCCCTCTAGGCGACATCCTCGATCTTTCAGCCGGGGATGAGGTTGATTCGATGCTCAATGCCTCGAAGAGGAGGGAGACTCGGAGGTAGCTCATCGGGGAAAACATCTTGAAATTCCTGCAAAAGAGATTGAAACACCAAAGGTAGCTCGTGAGCGGTGTTAGTTTTTTGTTCTCCATCCTTGCACACAAGGACAAAGTGCATCACGCTCGATGGGTTCTCACACACTTCTCTCATCTCACTTTTTGTGGCAAATAGTATGAAGTTTTTCTCTCTAGGCGAAGAGGCGCTCAAGTTTGGCTTGTGGCTCTCACTCACGTTTGGGTGGCTCACTTTCTCACTCTTCTCTCCATGGTGGGTGGCTTGCTTGTCGGCTATCACTTGACTAGGAGACATAGGTCGTAGCACATATTCCTTCCCTTTCATCTTGAAGCTATAGTGATTGGTACACCCATTGTGGATAACACCATGGTCGAATTGCCATGGTCGACCAAGAAGGAGGTGGCAAACGGTCATTGGGACCACATCACACTCCAAAGTGTCCTCATATGCACCAATTTTGAAGGAGACTTGGACCGTATGCTCAACTTGGATAGTGCCGGAGTCACTTAGCCATTGAACCTTGTAAGGGTGCGGATGCTTCCTCTTGACCAATTGAAGTTTGGAGCATAGTTCCTCACTTGCCAAATTGTGGCAACTACCTCCATCGATGATGACCTTGACGGACCTTCCATTGATGCCGACCTTGGTGTGGAAGATGTGGCACCGTTGGTCTTCTTCTTGGTGGTGTTGGAGCATCAAGACCTTGGAGACCACGAGAGAGGGACTTGAATCATTGTCACAAAAGACTTGGTCATCTTCATCTTCGTTCACGCGCCGGTGCATGGCCACGTGCTCAATGGCTTCCATTTCTTCTTCACTCATTGAGTCATATGTGCCGTCATCGTTGAAGATCATCGTTCGCTTGTTGGTGCATTGGAAGGACTTGTGGCCTCGGCCGCCACATGTGAAGCACTTGATTGAACTTGTCTTGACGGGATCATCGGGAGGCGCCGAAGATGAGGGAGTCTTGGATTTGTAGGTGCTTGCCGGAGGACAAGTCGAGGAAGGTGCCACTTTCTTGGAACTTGACTTGTCACCGGTACTTGGTGATGCTCGAGTTGATGTAGGAGGTGTCGAAGTTGCGGGAGCTTGAGAGTAGGAGCCGTAGGTCTTGGACAAGTACTTGGCATATTTGAAGTCATCTTGTACTTGTCGCTCGGCCTTGGTCGCTTGATGAACTAGCTCAAGAAGGTTGGAGTATGGTTGGAAGTCGGTGATCCGCTTGATTGGGTGGTTGAGGCCGTTCAAGAAGCGTGCCATAGTTTGCTCGTCATCTTCCTTGACATTGGCTCGTATCATGGCAATCTCCATTTCTTGGTAGTATTCTTCCACCGTCTTGGTGCCTTGCTTGAGGAGTTGCAACTTCTTGAGAAGATCTCGAGTGTAGTGAGTAGGCACAAAGCGGGCTCTCATGACTTCCTTCATAGCTTCCCAAGTTGTGATTGGTGGTTCGCCTCTTGTATGTCGTCGCTCGATCACTTATTCCCACCAAATGAGGACGTAGTCTTGGAATTCGAGGGAGGCCATTGCTATCTTCTTTTCTTCATCGTAGTTGTGGAGGCGAAAAATCTTGTCCACCTTCAATGCCCAAGAGAGATATTCTTCGGGATCATTGCTTCTGGAGAACTTTGGCATGGTGAACTTGAGCTTGCCATAGCGGAGTTCTTCATCTTGATAGCGGTTGTGATATCGCTCTTGTCTTGGGAAGTCCTCAAATGCTCGTTCCTCATGATGTCACTCTTGGCATGGAGGAGGGTCTTGAAGCACTTGTTCCACTTGGTGTCGCTCTTGTCTTGGAGGAGGGCGAGGAATGTGCGCTTGGTTGCGCCTTTCTTGTTGTTCTTCGCGTCGGGCTTCTTCTTCTTGTATCTCGCTTCGAAGAGCTTCCTCTTGTTCTCGCACTTGGCGGTTGCGGACTTCAACGACTCTAGTGGCCTCGCGTAGAGCTTGTTGTGCTTCAAGTGCTTGAGCTTCACGGTCAAGGGCTTGTGCTTCACGTTGCTCTTGTGCTTGTTGAAGTGCATCATCGTCTTGAGGGGCTTGAGGTGGTACTTGTGGAGGTATTTGCTCTTGCTCATTGCTCCATGAGGGACTTGGTGTCGCATCCGTTCACGTGCTCGAACTCGGTCTTGTAATCCATTGCCATGGAATGGATTTTCTTGAGCTTGGTGAGTTTGTTGTGATCACGTCGAGGAGGGCGAGCTCGTGGTGGACTTGCATCATAAGAAGAGTAGTCCGAAGATTGCCGACTTGTACGGTGACTTGAGTGGCACCGTCTTGAAGAAGCCGATGAGGAAGACGGGCGTCGAACGATCATGTTGCAGAGCTCTTCCATTTGTGTGTTGAATTTGTCGTCGATGTTTTGACGAAGGTCGGAGGCGACTTGTTCGAAGCATTCACCCAAAGCGATGTTTTCCTGATGAAGCGCTTGTTGCACGATGAAGAAGTGGTTCTTGGAGACATATCCGGAATCATCACCTTGCTCCTCGAAAAGTGGGTTCGACGACGCGCTTGGCCTATCCATCATAACCAAGTGGGGTGAGTAGGAAAGTGAGAGAACAATACCAAAGTTACCTTCTCCGAGGATTGAAGATGTAACAAGTGTCACTCAATGTAATGCCACAATAGGAGAATTGGAACTGGGTTTGTTTCTCACACCTACAAGTAAGAGGCTTATGGAGTAGCTCGGTTAGGATGGTGGCAAAATTTTCAAGCAAATGTTAGTCAAGATATCGATAAGGTTGAGAAGGTTCACAAAAATGCAAGTAAAGAAAATAGATCAAACCCAACGGTATCACTAGGTACACACGCACGGAAGATAGATGGGATCCGCACAACCAAGGAGTGAGCTCAAAATGTGCAGCCACGGAAAATGCTCTTGTTGTGCGAATGCTCGAGAGACACTAGCTCGATTGCTCAAATGGGCAAGATACGCTTGTGCACCTACCTATGAGAGAACCGTGTCGTCTTCAATCCCAACTATGGCATATATGCGATGACCAAGATGATATGGGTAAGCAAATGGCTCAACTCTATTACTTACAAGCTTTTTGTTTCTCCTCTTTTGGTTAAAAGTTGTTCTTCTCTTTTTTTCTATGCTTGATGCTCGAGCCGAGTAAGATATGAGACAAGTATGTATGATATGCATGGGAGAGACTTATGGCACTAAGATGATAACACGATCACTACGGTGCACAATAGCGTGGCCCGGCAATTCTCAACTTGCTAGTCTCAATGGGTAAGCGACGCAAAGTGGCTCGGGCTACAATGCAAAAGCAAGGTAAGGAGTAAGTGTCATCGAGGTTACCGTCCTTTCTTATGGTTAGCGATGAAGATGACTCCGAGTCGGTGATGGTGATGAAGATGTCACACGCTCCTAAGTAGCCGAAACACCTTAGGAAACGCAAATGGCAACTCAAAATTGGTCAAATGCGGAAGGTGGGTGTTTTTGTGATGATTTTTGGATGGGGTTAATGGTGGTGGTAGTGGGATGAGTGGATGGGGGATGTCAAGGGCTTCTAAACGAGCTAAAGAACACGAAAAACGGGCTTGGGAGGTGGAAGTTATGGCCAAAATGGTGTTGGTAGTGGGCTGATTTCGGGGGGTGCGGGCACCCGGGGGTGTGAGGTGCGGGTACCCGGGGGTAGCTGGGCACGGTGCAGGTGCCCGGTGGTTCGAGGTGCGGGCACCCGGTGGTGGCCGATTTGGGTGGAAATTTTGGGGGAAAGGCCAAATTCGGTGGATTTCGTGGTGGGAAGGGTTAGATCCACTTGCCAAACATCAAATCCATGGACCAAAACAACCAAATCTCACAAGATCCAACAAATTGCAAGAAATTTTTTTTGGGGCTATTTTTGTGGGGATTTTTGGATTTGGACGAAAAACAACAAAATCAAGCTAGCAAATGGGGGGATGGGACTCCAAGATGTGAATAAACCTTGCTCACGTTACCAAGATGTTGTAGGGTCAAACCCTAGGAAGGATCTTTTCACACTTGGAGGGGGGAAAAGGAGGAAAAACTCAAGAACACCAAGAACACCCAGAACAATTCTCTCAAACAAACCCAAGTATCACATCCACTAGAGTAGCACACATGAGATCCACAAGATTACAAGATCAATACAAGGAGAGTAGCACTTGATAAATTCTTCCCACTATGTGAGGTCTTGATGATCTTCTCCAAGAGGAGGCCTTGATAATCCAATGGATTCTTCCCAAGGTGGGGGCTTGAGCTCCTAAGAGGAGGGGATACAAGGAGCAAAGGCTCACAATGCTTCATCTAATCTTTGCTAACCCACAAATTACCTAGGAGATGCACTTATGTAGTCTAGGGACGAAACATTAGGGAGAGGGGATACAAAGGACCAAAAGTCCCCAAAAACGCGTCCACGGAGGTAGGGTCCGGGCACCCGGGGTTAAACCGGTCGGGCATCTGGACTGGTCAGGGGAGCCGGCTGGCAACAGGCCGGGCACCTGGGGTCCAAGGCCCGGGCACCCGGGACGGTGGCAGGAGGCTAGGCGGGGCCGGCCGGGCACCCGGGGGTGATGGCCCGGGCAACCGGGGTGTGGGCTGGACGCGGCCCAGGGCAGGCCGGGCACCCGGGGTGGGATGGCGAGGCCCAGGTGGTAGGCCGGGCACCCGGGGCCTTGGGGCCGGGCACCCGAGGCCGGCTGGGGCGCCGCCCAGGCTGTGGCCGGGCACCCGGGGAGTCCAGGGGCTGCATCCTCTTCTTCTCCTCGGTCTTCTCCTTCTCGTTCTCTCCTTCCTTCTCTTCCTTCCCTTGCCTCGAGGTCACTTGAGTCTCCGTCCTCTCCTTCTCACCATTGTCTTCTTGGTACCTAAGCATGCACAATGTTTCCGATGACGGTAGAATCCAACTCTCATGTGAAACCGAGCGAAACTCGAAGAGGAGAGAATCAACCTCGTTCTTGATGGCGCGTGCACGTGCTCGTGTCATTGGTCCACTTGGAGCTTGCGTTGGTGATGGAGTGTCGGTGCGAGTAGTCGAGGGATGCTCCGCATAACCGTTGCTTGTTTTCTCGCACTCCAAGAAATAAGATTAGAACCAAAGAAGACGGCAAAACCTTGAGTTGACTTTCTGTCATTAGCACAGCCTGCCCAATCAACATCAGAAAAACACTAACAAGTGTGGAGTTTGAACGTCTGAACTGAAGTCCCAAACCTGCAGTGTGCTTCACATATCTTACAATTCTTTTGACAGCTGTCCAATGAATAGAAGTAGGAGCATGCAGATATTGACAAACTTTGTTAACAACAAAGGAAATATCTGGTCGTGTCAAGGTCAGGTACTGTAGTGCTCCAACAACACTTCTATATCTAGTGCTTTCTTCCTCCTTTAGTGGCACCCCTTCATGTGCCGAGAGCTGCTCTAAAGAGGACAACGGTGTGGGTGAAGGCTTGCAATCCTTCATTCCCATGCGTGCTAGAAGTTCAGTGACATATTTTCTTGTTTTTAACACTATGCCATCTTGAATATTCTTAACCTCAATGCCCAGAAAGAAGTGTAAATCACCAAGATCCTTCAAGGCAAATTCTGAACTCAAATCATGCAGAAGAGCATTGGTGGCACTCTGTGAAGAACTTGCAACTATGATATCATCAACATATATGAGCACAAAAATAATGGTATTCACCTTGTTATAAATAAAGAGAGATGTGTAGCTTTAGATGCAATGAAACCAAGGCGCTTCAACTGTGAACTTAACCTGGAGTACCATGCTGTGGGTGCTTGTTTCAGACCATAAAGAGCCTCATCAATCTTAAACACATAACGAGGTGTTTGCTTGTCCTCATATCCTGGTGGTTGCCTCATATAGACCTCCTCTTCCAGAACACCATGCAAAAACGCGTTCTGTACATCTAGCTGTCTCAGACTCCATCCCTTGGATATAGCAATAGCTAGCACAAGTCTTATAGTCGCAGCCTTTACCACTGGACTAAAGGTATCCTCGTAGTCTATACCATAACGTTGCTTAAAACCCTTTGCAACTAGACGTGCCTTGTACCTGTCAATGGAGCCATCTGCCTTCTTTTTAACTCTATATACCCACTTGCAATCAATGATATTTCTACCTTTCTGATAAGGTACAAGGTGCCAAGTTTTGTTCTTCATCAATGCAACATACTCTTCATCAATTGCATGTTTCCACCGGGGTTCCCCAAGTGCATCGTCCAGTCTTGTTGGCTCTCCTGAAATACACAACATCCCATATGGTACAGTACCATCTCTTCTTAGTTTCGGATTTCTTATACCCTCTTGTAGTTGAGTCATAACCCGTGAAGTGGTGACCGGTCTTGATTGAACAGGAACTAGCTGCTGTTGCACAGGAGATTGTATAACTGGGCTGTTCGCAGAAGATCCTGTAGATGCGGATGTGGCTGGCCCTGTGCTAGACTCACTGTAGGTCGTGGAATTTACTAGCGTAGGGGATCCGGCCCATCCTGTCGCTGTCCCCTGCATGCAGGACGAACCCGCACCTCCAATCGCTGTCAAACGCGCGCGGGGTGAGCACGATGCGGCTCCACCGCGTGATGACATGGCAGCCGCCAACTGGGTCACGCGATCCCCAAGGGAATCCTCCTGGCTGCTGGCAGTTGCGGGATCCCAAGCTGATCCACGCAGATGATCCGAGGGGCGCAGACGTGCAGGAGTACCAGGCACTACCATATCATCCTCGTATTCTGCGCCGGCTTCTTCTTCTTCTATTGCATGAAATAATGCATCATTTTGTGCTGGATTTTCATGATTTTGATCATTTTCTCTGCCGTTTTCTTCAGACACCTGCACAGGTATAAGACCAAGAGTAGAACTAGCAGAAATATTATCACATTGGTCATTGCAATTGTTGTCATCCCCGTGATCAGAATCTTGAAGACTAGGTGGAAGAAGAAGAATTTCTTTGCGGAGAAGCGCACCGGCATTAGGGTGAAGTGACTCGAATAGGAAAACAGATTCATCAAAGACCACATCCCGAGATATGTAGACCCTGCCAGTGGAAACATCAAGGCATTTGACCCCTTTGTGCATATGGCTATAGCCTAAGAAGACACATTTTTTGAACGAAACGCAAGTTTGCGCGTATTGTATGGTCTAAGATTTGGCCAACACACACAACCAAAAATACCAAGAGATGTGTAATCGGGTTTGACACCAAAGATTCGTGTGTTCTAAAATTTGATGACTTTACTAGGACGAATATTGATGAGATATGTAGCAGTTAAAAAAGCTTCATCCCAGAATTTTAACGGCATAGATGCATTAGCTAGCAATGCTAGTCCTACTTCAACAATATGACGATGCTTTCGTTCAGCTGAGCCATTTTGTTGATGATCATGTGGGCAAGAAATATGATGTGAGATTCCAATCTTTTGAAAGAAGGAATTGAGTTTCTCATACTCACCACCCCAGTCGGTTTGCATGGAAAGAATTTTAGAATTCAGTTGGCGTTCAACAAGATTTTGGAAATTGCTAAAGACTTGGAATACATCTGATCGTTTCTTTAGCAAATAAATCCATGTAAATTTTCTATAGTCATCAATAAAGCTTACATAATATGAGAACCTACCAACTGAAGTAGGGGCTGGCCCCCATACATCTGAAAATATGTGCAATGGAGTAGTGGAAACACTAGTTGAAACAGGGTATGGTAACTGATGACTCTTAGCTTGTTGACACGAATCACAAACCGACTCAACACTAGACTCATAAGGAAGTTTATTTTTACTAAGGACATGTTGAATGATAGCTGAAGAGGGATGACCCAAACGACTATGCCACTTTGCCGAAGATAGCTTGGTGACACTCCATGCTTGTTTGTTTGACCATGAAGACGATGATATAAGTGGATAGAGACCTCCCTCACACCTTCCTCTAAGGATGACTCTCCTGGTTGCCAAATCCTTGATCACAAAAGAATAAGGATAGAATATGATAAGAACATTATTATCAAGGGCAAAGCGATGAATAGAGACAAGATTTTTTGATGCTTGAGGACTATGTAAAACATTTATTAAATGCAAGTCTTTTACGGGGGTTTTAATAATTGAATTTCCAATATGAGTAATTCTCATACCAGAGCCGCTTGCGGTGTGCACTTGATCACCTCCTTGGTACTTCTCCCGCATTGTCAGTTTGTCGAGCTCCCCCGTAATGTGTTCGGTGGCACCAGAATCTGCATACCAATTAGTGTCAATACCATAGGAATTTGTGACGATGTTCACCCTCTTTTCTTCATGGTTATCCTCATCATAACGATGCCAGCACGCCCTAGCACCGCCGGCATGATGCTTGTAGCAAATCTGGCACTGGGGATAGTCATGATCTTGTTGCTGCTGTTGTTGTTGTTGCCTTGGTCGTTGGTGGTAGCCACCACCACCACCTCGGCCAGGAGAAGGAGATGGGCGATCTCCACGCCCTCGCCCCCTGGATCCTCGGCCGCGAGGGCCCTTGCCCCGAGTCTGGCCACGCCCTCTGTAGGCTGCGTTGGCGGATGTGTTGTAGCCGCCTGTAGGTCCATCTCCTAGCATCTCCATCCTCTGATCAAAGGCTGGAATCTATGCAAAGAGATCATCAACAGATATAGTATTTTTGATGGCGCCGACCGCTGCATCTACTGGATCGTAATCTCGATCAAGGCCTACAAGGATATAGTCAACCATCTCTGGATCAGAAACAGGTCGACCAGCAACAGCCAAGTCATCTCCTAGACTCTTCATCTTGGCCATGAACAAGGTGCTCGGCATGGTGCCTTTTTTTGTGTTGGCAATGGCGATTCTCAGATTTGTAATCCGTGATTGCGACTGCGAGGCAAATAAGGTTGTGAGAGCAGTCCACAGATCAAAGGTGTTTTCTTTTCCAATGACCTGCGAGAGTATCTCTTTTGAGAGAGAATTCAGTAAATAATTGAGAACTTGCTGATCTCTTGTCAAACATGGTCCGTAGACTGGGTTCGGTACGATGACCGTGGTCTTGTCCGATTGCTGCTGCTCCACCGTCTTCGGGGGTGCTGCGTCGGTGCCGTCCAGGAGGCCGGTGACCTGCGCTCCTTGCAGGGCCGGCATAACCTGGGCCTTCCAGAGGAGAAAATTCCCTCTTGCGAGCTTCTCCGTTGGCTATGAACCGAGGTTGAGGACGATCGGAGTAACGGAAGACATGGCGAGATGTTTCGATCGAAGGCTGGATAGATTGGAAGAGGCCTGCTCTGTATACCATGTAAAACTATAGATGGAAGCGTTCCTACCTTCCTTAGAAGGCCGCGTGGTGTTTATTTATATTAGGCAGATAGCCTATGTCTTGGCGTACAAGAAGGATCAATCGATTACAGAGAAAGAATCGGGAAAGGAGAAAGAGATACGTGCGTCTATGTTTACAGAGTTTCAATACATCACGTTTTGTCTAACATCCCACACAAGGACAAATGGGATGAGATCTTTTATCTTCTCACTTGATCATCTTTTATCATCGGAAATCCTATCCGGCAACCGTCCGCTGGGAGAGGGGCAACGAACGAACCCCTTTTGATGGAAGTCTAGTTCTGAGATGAGATCAAACGGTGGTAGTTTTAACAAAAAATTGCCTTCTCTGACAGAACTGCCATGTCGCTTTGAAGAAATTGTCATCCCACACAACTAAAAATGCCAGCGAAATCGTTCGCAAAATGCCACCTCCTCCCGGCGAACGTTCGCTAGCTAAGGGGGTCCTTTGTCTTTGTGTATGCATCCGTCAAACATCTAGATAAAGCCAGAACAAGCCGTATCATAGTTGATTCTGCAACTTGGTTACCCTTAATTTCTGAAAGGGGACGAACTAGGATAGAAACAATATTCATGGCGCGAAAATAGACGGATTGAAGATGGGTGGTACAAATCCAGGCTGAGGGATCTACATGTATAGATATTTCCACCAGTAAGTAACATAGCTCACAAGACACATCTTACTTTAGGGCACAGCGTTTTGGCTCCAGGAGCATAAAGAATTCTGATTATTATCTTTGTACATGTTCACGTTAGTGTCTAAGGTGTGCTTGACAACTTCCATGTGAAACCAAAAAACCCGAAGTTCAATGGTTTAGAAATACAAAAAAATTGGCACCCACCTTGGTTTTTGTTTTGCACATGTCAAAAGTACCGGGCTGTCCCAAAAACATCTACAGGTAATATTTGGAGATGAACGTGCACATGCCTACAATTTTTTTATTTTTTTTGCAGGGACATGCCTACAAATTTTCAGAGCCGACTTGAATATCCGCTAAATTTGGTGCAAATTTGTTATATTGGGGAGAGGTAGCTATTTTTCATTTACAAGTTACAAATAAATACTACCTCTATAAACTAATATAAGATATTTTAGATTTACAGAGAGACTACTTACAAACCAATATTTAGTTGCCATCCCCGATGATCTAGATTAGTTATTATAATTTTTCACCACAAGTGCTATTTTCATTATAGCCATCCTTGGTTCAGAAGCTGCTCTGTAGTGCTATCCATCATTTAACCATTAAAAGCACAATAAAAAAAATCACATGACACGTGTGGCAAGCAATAAGAAAAAACAATGCGTTGAATTCAATGAAAGTTTACCTTTCTCTACTATCTCTACTACCATTTGTGGCCCCAAAGAGGATGGGGGCCTCGACACTCGTGACACCAAGCACATGAATTGGTGCTTGATGGCCAAGTGGGCATTAATAATCTTAACGGACGAGGGCGCGTTACGGTTAGACATCATCAAACACAAATACTTGCAACATGCCCTGATCTCGACCGCCACCTATCAGAACGGGTCCCAATTTTGGAAATTTGTGTCAAATGTTACACAACTTTTGTGGATTGGGGTAGTGCACATTCTCAGAAACGGTAAATCCATGGTCTTTTGGTTAGAGGTGTGACTAGGGTTGAACCCCCTCGCTTCGGTGTTCTCTCACTTGTTTGCAATTTCCCTCCACTCTAACTCCTTAGTTTGTGACTATTGGCAAAACGAACAATGGTGTCCACAATTTCACAGATCCTTTGGACCGTCCGAGCTGCAAGAATGGGACCGCCCGGTTACGATGGTTACAGATTCTCCCCCATCCAACCAGCCCAATTCCTTTAGGTGGAAACTTGAGTCGTCCGTAATTTTTTTCCACTAGCTCTCTCTATCATGCTCTCCATCAAGGTGCAACCCCTTTCCAAGCAATGGTCATTTGGAAAGCTCGCAGCCCCACTAAAATCAAGATGTTTTTATGGTAGCTTGTGCGGGATAGACTACCTTCCGGTGTGGAGGTGCAGCAACGTCATGACCCATGGGACGACTTATGCCCGTTGTGTGGCGATGTCGAAGATGCAAACCATATTTTTTTTCAAGTGTATCTTGGCACAATTCTTGGGGTTGTGTTCGTAACGTTACTACGTGCAGCTAGGCACCTGCGTCCTTCGCATCCTTCCACACCCTAAGTGGGAGGCTAGCGGGCCTTTCGCGCAAGATGGCTTGGTTGATTTTCGCGTCTTTAGCTTTGTCTCTTTGGCACATTAGAAACAAAGCCCTTATTTAAGGTATCTTTACTAAACATCTGCTAATGCATTGGGTAATGTATTGTACAAAATGATTATCTTCTCACAGCCGTGGAAGCCATTGAGCAAAACCACAGAGGCATCCTTTCTTGAGATGTTATGCAACAAGCTTCAGGAGCATGCACAGGTTCTCAGGGACAGAAGCAGCCACGAGGCAGGGTGGTCTTCATCTACTGATCATCATGCGTCTCCCGCCTTTTATCTAGTTTGTTTCGTTTGTAGTCAGCCTGTGTGTCGTGGCCCTTTGAGTTTGTATCGAACTTCCATTTAAATTCTCGTTGTCAATCCTTGTTGTAACCCGGCTTCAACTCGCTAAAGCCAGACAAGCATCTTAAAAAAAAGCTATTATATTATTTCAAAAAACGTAAAGTTTCATATTTCACTTTTCTTTCTACCGCCCCTTTGTCCATCTTTCCCCGTAAGATAATGAACCATCTTAATTTAGTTACATTCTGAATAAATTTTACTTTAATTTACATACCAAACTTCATCAAAATATAAGGTAAATCATGCATAGGATTTGATAAACATTTATTTACATGATCGCATTAATATGGGCAGGTAAATCACACACTAACCTAATAGAATATTTATATACTGTTGCAACACAGACATTGTCCTAGTGTAGAAAAAAGGTTACATACCATCTGGCATCTGTCTGCCCCTAATCCGCAGAAAACCTCTATACTACTTAAGAAAACGTAAAGTTCCATGTTTTACTTTTCTTTCCACCACACATTCGTTCAACATTTCCCATATGATGATCATTCATCTTAATTAGTTATCTTCTGAATCAATTTCACTTTAATTACTCAGCAAACTTCTCATCAAAATATAAGGTAAATCATGGACATGATTTGCTAAATATTTATTAACACAAACGAATTAATATAGACAAATAAATCATACACTAATGTACTTATAAAATACTTATATCCCATTGCAACGCACGGGCATTGTCCTGACAAAAAAACGTTACATACCATTCGGCGTCTGTCTGCCCCGCAACCAGCAAAAAATAGAAAAAGAAAAGTAAGGGACAAAGAAGTTACCTAGTGACAACTTGTCAAGCGATGGATTACCCGTGGCGCGTGTGTGACCGATCAATGCCAACTTGTCCAGCACACTAGAAATCGTCAACGTTCAAGATCAAGATGGTTTAGCCGACGGTAATCCAGGACGCGCACGGCTCCAGAAAGTTCCACGCTGCGAAGGTACCAGGTAACGGGCGCTGTCCGCGTCACGGAGATTTTCCAACGTCACCGGACCGGAAAGGGGCTCCGGTTTCCGCATAGTCGAGTGGGCGAGTCCAGCGGCTGATGGACCAATCCAGTAAGAGCGTGCTCCAGTGGGCGACTTTGCCGCGACGATCATGGACCGGGACCAGGAACAGGAGCGTTCGGCTGCTTCGACGTCTATCTTTTGTTCCTCGCGCTGGTGTTTGATTTGACCGGGAGTTTAGCTCCAGCAGTCAGTGTTAATCGTATTGTCCACATTTTATACCAGTATTTGTTACTGTATAGTATTAGTTTTTTTTGCATGGTCTATATAGTATTACAAGTTGGGGAGAGTGTACCAACGTGCATCATTGGGTACTTAAGTACAGTACGAGGTATCGAACTAACTATCTCCGTTTTCTAACCTGACGTGTACATTTAGCTCACGTGCAGGATTGCCTAGGGTAGCTGATTTTCTCTGTTCCCTCATCTCCAGTGTACTTACTTTTCTTGAGTCGGCTTTTATTCAATTGTTAGTCCGGCTAAATTAAACAAGTTTTTTTCTCGAAAAGAAGGACAGCCTATGCCTGTCCATTAGGACAATGCATGCAGTCATGTATATATTATTAAGAATGCAAAATTCTAGTCAAACCATCAACCCGAAAATAAAGCGAAAAAAACACAGTCACATGCCTCGCGACAGTAACTTCACCAGATAACTACTAACCCTATGTTACAAGACAATCAAAACGAAAAAAATACACATCTCCTACACTACGCCTTTAATGACTCGCCGTCATGTGCGTCGATAATGGCGAGTCCAACACAAGGTTGAACTCCGGATTCTCATCCCCCAAGCCAAAATTCAATCCACCACCTTCAGCATGTAAACGACGCAGGCCCGCGTCGACATAGGCTGATCGTAGATCTTGTGCTTCCACCAGAGTGCATAAAGTCATCGTTGAAGTCGTATGTACCATCATCACTTATCTGGCTACTGACGCCTCAGCAACCGGATACCTCTAGAGAAGACACCAAAAGACAAATGTCCCATATTGCCTGCCTCCCAACACTGCCGCATCACTTCGATCCAGCAACAACAAGCTAAATGATGCGGAGCATCCTATGGACATCATCATGTCAAGAGTCTGTTCGGCGAGTGACACGTGCGACATCTACTTCACATACACAAAGGTGAATCATCTCCTTTACACGTGCTCACTTGACCCCTTCGAGGATGGTATACTACTTGACACTCCACTCATGTGCATGCAAAGGTATTGTCGGAGTTTCACGGACGAGGAGGAGGAGTGCAAGCGCCGAGGAACAACTACATCATCCGCGAGGGAAGCATGGCAGCGACGACGGAAGGGGGACCGGAGAAGGTTCCCAGGTCCCGGACATCCGACCCCTGGAGATGTCAACGACAGCAACAACCCAGCAGCCGAAGTGCTACAGGCCCCGGACATCCGGCGCCTCCCAACAGCCCGGACATCCGGCTAGAAGCCCGGAAATCCGGCGCCCCCTATCCAGAGAGCACCGAGGCCGACCTTGCCAGCCCGGACATCCGTTATCTCGGGAAGGCCCGGACATCCGACCCGACACCCGGGCATCCACCCCCTGCTTGCGTGCAGTGCATCTGGGTCGAGGCCCATTTACCCCTTCGCCCCTTAGACTATATATACTCCCCCCACCCACATTTTAGGGTCAGCAAAGTGATAACTCATTTGTATGTGAGCTTTGCTCCTACCTATCTCTACTCTTGAGAGAGAGAGACCACTACTCCATTGGAGGCCAAGACCTCCATCTTGGAGAAGATCCTGCGGGATATCATCAAGACCCCCTCGCGGGAAGATCCGTCTAGCTAGGATACCATCAAGACATCCTCTTGGAGATGAACCTTATCTTGTACCATTCCCTTTGTTGTTCATGTACCTTGTGGATCTTGTGTGTTTAATTGTCTAGTGGATGTGTGATTGGACTTGTTCTTGAGTGTTTCCCCTTGTGATTTCTCTCGTTCTTCCCCGTGTTCTTTGCGTTCCTCGTAGGGATCCGCT
Organism: Triticum dicoccoides; assembly: GCF_002162155.2. Lineage (NCBI taxonomy): Eukaryota > Viridiplantae > Streptophyta > Magnoliopsida > Poales > Poaceae > Triticum > Triticum dicoccoides. The sequence continues at coordinate 322,773,249 of NC_041389.1, forward strand.
CCAATCGTGAAAGATCGGCCTCTAGGGTTCTACCCTACATCATCTTGGATTAGAGCAAGGTTGATCACGAATTTGGAGCCCCCACCCCTTGTTTTTAGCCTTCTTTTGCTTGATTTCGTCCTAAATTCAAAAATCCCCACCAAAAAGTAGCCCCCAATTTTTTTGTGATTTGTTTGTTTGATGATGTTTTGCTGATTTTGATCCATGGATTTTCTTGGTTTCGAGTAGATCTAGCATCTTCCCAAGTTTCCCCACCTTCCATCCACAAAATCTATCAAACTTTGCCCCTGAAATCATCAATTCCCGCCCCCAAATCGAGTTTCGAAGTCCAAATCCCGATTTGGAATCATCGGGCCGGATATCCAGGCCATCGGCCGGACATCCGGGCCATCGGGCCGGACATCCGGGTCCCCGGCCGGACATCTGTCCCCTGGAGCGCAAAATTGCGGCTCTCTGGATAGACAGCCCCCGGACATCCGACCCCCACCCCGGATGTCCAACCCCTGGCATTTCAGCCTCCCGTGTTTCACCGTCTTGCCCATAACTTTGAAATCCAGAGTCCGATTTTCGCGTTCGTTGAGTAGCTATTTACATCCCCCATCCACCTAGATAGGTTCCAACATCATTTAACACCATCAAATTTTCCAAACTTTGACATCTTTGCCCAGGCCTTCCACCATATCATCAGCATAACCACCATAGCCTTCCGCAACCTAACCCATTTTGATCCATATAGCATTAGTGGTTGTTTAAGTAGCGATTCGAGTCTCCTAAGGTGTTTCTGCTACTTAGGGACGATTGCTTCTTCATCAACCACCACCACCACTTCCGCATAACCTTGCCCACCATACATTGCCACCACCCCAACTTAACCCAATTTTGTTTGAGCTTGTTTGAGTTGTGGTTTGTGTCTCCTAAGGTGTTCCGGCTACTTAGGGACGACAACTTCAACTCCAACATGTGTATAGCCCATTCCCCCACTTCCGCATTGCCGACTCGTATAACCCATCATCCCACTTCCGCATTGCCAAGTGCAAGCTGCTACCTCTTGAGCATTGCCTTGGTTTTCCATTGAAGAAGAAAGGGTGATGCAGCAAAGTAGCGTAAGTATTTCCATCAGTTTTTGAGAACCAAGGTATCAATCCAGTAGGGGGCTCCTCAAAAGTCCCACGTACGTACACAAACAAACAAGAACCTTGCAACCAACGCGATAAAGGGGTTGTCAATCCCTTCACGGTAACTTGAGAAAGTGAGATCTGATAGAGATAATAAGATAAGATAAATATTTTTGGTATTTTTATGATATAGGTTGGAAAGTAAAAGATGCAAATAAAAGTAGATGGGAAACTTATATGATAAAAGATAGACCCGGGGGCCATAGGTTTCACTAGTGGCTTCTCTCAAGATAGCATAAGTCGGTGGGTGAACAAATTACTGTCGAGAAATTGATAGAAAAGTGCATAGTTATGAGAATATCTAGGCATGATCATGTATATAGGCATCACGTCCGCAACAAGTAGATCGAAATGATTCTGCATCTACTACTATTACTCCACACATCGACCGACTCCTGCCTGCATCTAGAGTATTAAGTTCATAAGAACAGAGTAACGCATTAAGAAAGATGACATGATGTAGAGGGATAAACTCAAGCAATATGATATAAACCCCATCTTTTTATCCTCGATGGCAACAATACAATACGTGCCTTGCTGCCCCTGCTGTCACTGGGAAAGGACACCGCAAGATTGAACCCAAAGCTAAGCACTTCTCCCATTGCAAGAAAGATCAATCTATTAGGCCAAACCAAACTGATAATTCGAAGAGACTTGCAAAGATAACCAATCATACATAAAGAAATTCAGAGGAGATTCAACTATTTCTCATAGATAAACTTGATCATAATGTTGGGGAACGTAGCAGAAATTCAAAATTTTCCTACGAGTCACCAAGATCTATCTATGGAGAGACTAGCAACGAGGGGAAGGGAGTGCATCTACATACCCTTGTAGATCGCTAAGCGGAGCGTTCAAGTGAACGGGGTTGAAGGAGTCATACTCATCGTGATCCAAATCACCGGAGATCCTAGTGCCGAACGGACGGCACCTCCGCGTTCAACACACGTACAGCCCAATGACGTCTCCCATGCCTTGATCCAGCAAGGAGAGAGGGAGAGGTTGAGGAAGACTCCATCCAGCAGCAGCACAATGACATGGTGGTGATGGAGGAGCGTGGCAATCCTGCAGGGCTTCGCCAAGCACCGTGGGAGAGGAGGAGTACTTGGGAGAGGGGGAGGGCTGCGCCAGAACTTGGGGTGCGGCTGCCCTCCCACCCCTCCACTATTTATAGGTGGGGGGAGAGGGGGCCGCCCCCCCTAGATCTCATCTAGGGTTGGGGGCGGCGGCCAAGGGGGGAGGAGTGCCTCCCAAGTCAAGTGGAGGCCCTCCCCCTTAGGGTTTCCCCTCTCCCATGCGCATGGGCCTTGGGGGGGCTGGTGCCCCTGGCCCATTAAGGCTAGGGAGCCCCCCTACAGCCCATGCTGCTGTATTGGACGTGGTGGAACAATTTCCGGACCTCCGGAATCCTCCGGAACCTTCTGGAAGCTTCCCGGTACAATACCGGAAAAACCTGAACTTTTCCCGGAACCCGAACAACAACTTTCCATATATAAATCTTTACCTCCGGAACATTCCGGAACTCCTCGTGACGTCCAGGATCTCATCCGGGACTCTGAACAACATTCGGTAACCACATACAAACTTCCTTTATGACCCTAGCGTCATCGAACCTTAAGTGTGTAGACCCTACGGGTTCGGGAACCATGCAGACATGACCGAGACGTTCTCCGGTCAATAACCAACAGCGGGATCTGGATACCCATGTTGGCTCCCACATGTTCCACGATGATCTCATTGGATGAACCACGATGTCAAGGACTCAATCAATCCCGTATACATATCCCTTTGTCTAGCGGTATAGTACTTGCCCGAGATTTGATCGTCGGTATCCCGATACCTTGTTCAATCTCGTTACCGGCAAGTCTCTTTACTCGTTCTGTAACACATCATCCCGTGATCAACCCCTTGGTCACATTGTGCACATTATGATGATGTCCTACTGAGTGGGCCCAGAGATACCTCTCCGTCACACGGAGTGACAAATCCCAGTCTCGATTCGTGCCAACCCAACAGACACTTTCGGAGATACCTGTAGTGCACCTTTATAGTCACCCAGTTATGTTGTGACGTTTGGTACACCCAAAGCATTCCTACGGTATCCGGGAGTTGCACAATCTCATGGTCTAAGGAAATGATACTTGACATTAGAAAAGCTTTAGCATACGAACTACGATCTTTGTGCTAGGCTTAGGATTGGGTCTTGTCCATCACATCATTCTCCTAATGATGTGATCCCGTTATCAACGACATCCAATGTCCATGGTCAGGAAACCATAACCATCTATTGATCAACGAGCTAGTCAACTAGAGGCTTACTAGGGACATGGTGTTGTCTATGTATCCACACATGTATCTGAGTTTCCTATCAATACAATTATAGCATGGATAATAAACGATTATCATGAACAAGGAAATATAATAATAACTAATTTATTATTGCCTCTAGGGCATATTTCCAACAGTCTCCCACTTGCACTAGAGTCAATAATCTAGTTCACATCACCATGTGATTAACACTCACAGGTCACATCGCCATGTGACCAACATCCAAAGAGTTTACTAGTGTCATTAAACTAGTTTACATCATCATGTGATTAAGACTCAATGAGTTCTGGGGTTTGATCATGTTTTGCTTGTGAGAGAGGTTTTAGTCAACGGGTCTGAAACATTCAGATCCGTATGTACTTCGCAAATCTCTAGGTCATATTGTAAATGTTGCTTCCATGCTCCATTTGGAGCTATTCCAAATGGTTGTTCCACTATACGTATCCGGCTTCTCTACTCAGAGCCATTCGGATAGGTGTTAAAGCTTGCATCGACGCAACTCTTTACGTCGAACTCTTTATCACCTCCATAACCGAGAAACATAGCATAGGGGATGACCTTCGTCCTTTTTCTCTTTTCTGCCATGGTCGAGCTTTAAGTCTTAACTTCGTACCTTACAACTCAGGCAAGAACTCCTTCTTTGATTGATCCATCTTGAACACCTTCAAGATCATGTCAAGGTACATTCTCATTTGAAAGTATCATTAAGCGTTTTTGATCCATCCTCATAGATCTTGATGCTCAATGTTCAAGTAGATTGATCCAGGTTTTCCCTTGAAAAACACTTTTCAAATAACCCTATATGCTTTCCAGAAACTCTACATCATTTCTGCTCAACAATATGTCAACAACATATACTCATTAGAAATTCTATAGTGCTCCCACTCACTTCTTTGGAATTACAAGTTTCTCATAAACTTTGTATAAACCCAAAATCTTTGATCATCTTATCAAAGTGTATATTCCAACTCCGAGATGCTTACTCCAGTCCATGGAAGGATCGCCTGGAGCTAGCATACCTTTTAGCATCTTTAGGATCGACAAAACCTTTCTGATTGTATCACATACAACCTTTCCTAACGAAAACTGGTAAGGAAACTCGTCTTCACATCCATCTGCCAGATTTCATAAATGCAGCTAATGCTAACATGATTCCGACGGACTTAAGCATCGCTACGGATGAGAAAATCTCATCGTAGTCAACTCCTTGAACTTGTAAAGAACTCTTCTCCACAAGTCGAGCTTCATAGACAGTGACATTACCGTCCACGTCTGTCTTCTTCTTAAAGATCCATTTATCTCAATGGCTTGCCGATCATCGGGCAAGTCCACCAAAGTCCATGCTTTGTTCTGATACATGGATCCTATCTCAGATTTCATGGCTTCTAACCATTTGTCGGAATATGGGCCCACCATCGCTTCTCCATAGATCGTAGGTTCATTGTTGTCTAGCAACATGACCTTCAAGACAGGATCACCGTACCACTCTGAAGCAGTATGCGTCCTTGTCGTCCTACGAGGTTCGGTAGTGACTTGATCCAAAACTTCATGATCACTATCATAAGCTTCTACTTCAATTGGTGCAGGCGCCACAGGAACAACTTCATGTGCCCTGCTACACACTTGTTGAAGGGACGGTTCAATAACCTCATCAAGTCTCCACCATCCTCCCACTCAATTCTCGAGACAAACTTTTCCTCGAGAAAGGACCCGATTCAAGAAACAATCCCTATTATTTTCGGATCTGAATTAGGAGGTATACCCAACTGTTTTGGGTGTCCTATGAAGATGCATTTTATCCGCTTTGGGTTCGAGCTTATCAACTTGAAACTTTTTCACATAAGCGTCACAGCCCCAAACTTTCAAGAAACGACAGCTTAGGTTTCTCTAAACCATAGTTCTCACGGTGTCATCTTAACAGAATTACGTGGTACCCTATTAAAGTGAGTGCGGTTGTCTCTAATGCCTAACCCATGAACGATAGTGGTAATTCGATAAGAGACATCATGGTACGCACCATATCCAATAGGGTGTAACTATGATGTGCGGACACACCATCACATTATGGTGTTCCAGGCGGTATTAATTGTGAAACAATTTCCACAATGTCTTAATTGTATGCCAAAACTCGTAACTCAGATATTCATTTCTATGATCATATCATAGACATTTTATCCTCTTGTCACAATGATCTTCAACTTCACTCTAAAATTACTTGAACCATTCAATAATTCAGACTTGTGTTTTATCAAGTAAATATACTCAGTATCTACTCAAATCATCCGTGAAGTAAGAACATAACGATATCCACTGCGTGCCTCAGCACTCATTGGACTGCACACATCAAAATGTGTTATTTCCAACAAGTTGCTTTCTTGTTCCATTTTACTGAAAACGAGGCTTTTAGTCATCTTGCCCATATGGCATGATTTGCATGTCTCAAGTGATTCAAAATCAAGTGAGTCCAAACGGTCCATCTGCATGGAGTTTCTTCATGCGTATATACCAATAGACATGGTTCACATGTCTCAATCTTTTCAAAAACGAGTGAGTCCAAAGATCCATCAACATGGAGCTTCTTCATGCGTTTTATACCAATATGACTTACATGGAAGTGCCACAAGTAAGTGGTACTATAATTACTATCTTATATCTTTTGGCATGAAAATGTGTATCACTACGATCGAGATTCAATAAACCATTCCTTTAGGTGCAAGACCATTGAAGGTATTATTCAAATAAATAGAGTAACCATTATTCTCCTTAAATGAATAACCGTATTGCGATAGACATAATCCAATCATGTCTATGCTCAACGCAAACACCAAAAGACAATTATTCAGGTTTAATACTAATCTTGATGGTAGAGGGAGCGTGCGATGTTTGATCACATCAAACTTGGAAACACTTCCAACACATATCGTCATCTCACCTTTAGCTAGTCTCCGTTTATTCCGTAGCCTTTTATTTCGAGTTACTAACACTTAGCAACCGAACCGGTATCTAATACCCTGGTGCTACTAGGAGTAGTAGTAAAGTACACATTAACATAATGTATATCCAATATACTTCTATCGACCTTGTCAGCCTTCTCATCTACCAAGTATCTAGGGTGATTCTGCTCCAGTGGCTGTTCCCCTTATTATGGAAGCACTCAGTCTCGGGTTTGGGTTCAACCTTGGGTTTCTCCACTAGAGCAGCATCTGATTTGCTGTTTCATGAAGTATCCCTTCTCGCCCTTGCCCTTTTTGAAATTAGTGGTTTTACTAACCATCAACAATTGATGGTCCTTCTTGATTTCTACTTTCGCGGTGTCAAACATCGGGAATATCTCAAGGATCATCATATCTATCCCTGATATGTTATAGTTCATCACGAAGCTCTAGCAGCTTGGTGGCAATGACTTTGGAGAAACATCACTATCTCATCTGGAAGATCAACTACCACTCGATTCAAGTGATTGTTGCATTCAGACAATCTGAGCACAAGCTCAACGATTGAGCTTTTCTCCCTTAGTTTGTAGTCTAAGAAAATCGTCGGAGGTCTTATACCTCTTGACGTGGGCACGAGCCTGAAATCCCAATTTCAGACCTCGAAACATCTCATATGTTCCGCGACGTTTCGAAAAACGTCTTTGGTGCCTCAACTCTAAACCGTTTAACTGAACTATCACGTAGTTATCAAATCATGTATGTCCGATGTTCGGAACATCCACAATCGACGTTTGGGGTTCTGCACACTGAGCGGTGCATTAAGGACATAAGCTTTCTATTGATTGCATAATCGCTACTGTCAACTTTCAACTATATTTTCTCTAGGAACATATCTAAACAGTAGAACTAAAGCGCGAGCTTACGACATGATTTGCAAAGACCTTTGACTATGTTCAGGATAATTAAGTTCATCTTATGAACTCCCACTCAGATAGACATCCCTCTAGTCATCTAAGTGATTACATGATCCGAGTCAACTAGGCCGTGTCCGATCATCACGTGAGACAGACTAGTCATCATCGGTGAACATCTTCATGTTGATCGTATCCACCATACGACCCATGCTCGACCTTTCGGTCTCTTGTGTTCCGAGGCCATGTCTGTACATGCTAGGCTCGTCAAGTCAACCTAAGTGTTTCGCGTGTGTAAATCTGGCTTACACCCGTTGTATGTGAACGTAAGAATCTATCACACCCGATCATCACGTGGTGCTTCGAAACGACGAACTTTCGCAATGGTGCACAGTTAGGGGGAACACTTTCTTGAAATTTTAACGAGGGATCATCTTATTTACTACCGTCGTTCTAAGAAAATAATATGCATAAACATGATAAACATCACATGCAATCAAATAGTGAGATGATATGGCCAATATCATATTGCTCCTTTTGATCTCCATCTTCGGGGCTCCATGATCATCACCGTCACCGGCATGACACCATGATCTCCATCATCATGATCTCCATCATCGTGTCTCCATGAAGTTGTCTCACCAACTTATTACTTCTACTACTATGGCTACCGGTTAGCAATAAAGTAAAGTAATTACATGGCGTTGTTCAATGACACGCAGGTCATACAATAAATAAAGACAACTCCTATGGCTCCTGCCGGTTGTCATACTCATCGACATGCAAGTCGTGATTCCTATTACAAGAACATGATCAATCTCATACATCACATATCATTCATCACATTCTTCTTGGCCATATCACATCACATAGCATACCCTGCATAAACAAGTTAGACGTCCTCTAATTGTTGTTTGCATGTTTTACGTGGCTGCTATGGGTTTCTAGCAAGGACGTTTCTTACCTACGCAAAAGCCACAACGTGATATGCCAATTGCTATTTACCCTTAATAAGGACCATTTTCATCAAATCTAATCCGACTAAAGTGGGAGAGACTGTCACCCGCTAGCCACCTTATTCAACAAGTGCATGTCAGTCGGTGGAACCTGTCTCACGTAAGTGTACGTGTAAGGTCGGTCCGGGCCGCTTCATCCCACAATGCCGCCGAATCAAGATTGGACTATTAATGGTAAGCATATTGAACAAAATCAACGCCCACAACTACTTTGTGTTCTACTCATGCAAAGAACCTACGCAATAGACCTAGCTCATGATGCCACTGTTGGGGAACGCAGCAGAAATTCAAAATTTTCCTACGAGTCACCAAGATCTATCTATGGAGAGACTAGCAACAAGGGGAAGGAGAGTGCATCTACATACCCTTGTAGATCGCTAAGCGGAAGCGTTCAAGTGAACGAGGTTGAAGGAGTCGTACTCGTCGTGATCCAAATCACCGGAGATCCTAGTGCCGAACGGACGACACCTCCGCGTTCAACACACGTACAGCCCGGTGGCGTCTCCCATGCCTTGATAAAGCAAGGAGAGAGGGAGAGGTTGAGGAAGACTCCATCCAGCAGCAGCACAACGACGTGGTGGTGATGGAGGAGCGTGGCAATCCTGCAGGGCTTCGCCAAGCACCGCGGGAGAGGAGGAGTACTTGGGAGAGGGGGAGGGCTGCGCCAGAACTTTGGGTGCGGCTGCCCTCCCACCCCTCCACTATTTATAGGTGGGGGGAGAGGGGGACGGCCCCCCTAGATCTCATCTAGGGTTGGGGGCGGCGTCCAAGGGGGGAGGAGTGCCTCCCAAGTCAAGTGGAGGCCCTCCCCCTTAGGGTTTCCCCTCTCCCATGCGCATGGGCCTTGGGGGGGCTGGTGCCCCTGGCCCATTAAGGCTAGGGCGCCCCTACAGCCCATGCTGCTGTATTGGACGTGGTGGAACAATTTCCGGACCTCCGGACCCCTCCGGAATCCTCCGGAACCTTCTGGAAGCTTCCCGGTACAATACCGGAAAAACCCGAACTTTTCCCGGAACCCGAACAACAACTTTCCATATATAAATACTTACCTCCGGAACATTCTGGAACTCCTCGTGATGTCCGGGATCTCATCCGGGACTCCGAACAACATTCAGTAACCACATACAAACTTCCTTTATAACCCTAGCGTCATCGAACCTTAAGTGTGTAGACCCTATGGGTTCGAGAACCATGCAGACATGACCGAGACGTTCTCCGGTCAATAACCAACAGCGGGATCTGGATACCCATGTTGGCTCCCACATGTTCCACGATGATCTCATTGGATGAACCACGATGTCAAGGACTCAATCAATCCCGTATACATATCCCTTTGTCTAGCGGTATAGTACTTGCCCGAGATTTGATCGTCGGTATCCCGATACCTTGTTCAATCTCGTTACCGGCAAGTCTCTTTACTCGTTCTGTAACACATCATCCCGTGATCAACCCCTTGGTCACATTGTGCACATTATGATGATGTCCTACTGAGTGGGCCCAGAGATACCTCTCCGTCACACGGAGTGACAAATCCCAGTCTCGATTCGTGCCAACCCAACAGACACTTTCGGAGATACCTGTAGTGCACCTTTATAGTCACCCAGTTATGTTGTGACGTTTGGTACACCCAAAGCATTCCTACGGTATCCGGGAGTTGCACAATCTCATGGTCTAAGGAAATGATACTTGACATTAGAAAAGCTTTAGCATACGAACTACGATCTTTGTGCTAAGCTTAGGATTGGGTCTTGTCCATCACATCATTCTCCTAATGATGTGATCCCGTTATCAACGACATCCAATGTCCATGGTCAGGAAACCATAACCATCTATTGATCAACGAGGTAGTCAACTAGAGGCTTACTAGGGACATGGTGTTGTCTATGTATCCACACATGTATCTGAGTTTCCTATCAGTACAATTATAGCATGGATAATAAACGATTATCATGAACAAGGAATTATAATAATAACTAATTTATTATCGCCTCTAGGGCATATTTCCAACACATAAACCCACAACTCGTTGGATCTCGACAAACACACCGCAAAAAGAGTTACATCGAATAGATCTCCAAGAAGATCGAGGAGAACTTTGTATTGAGATTCAAAGAGAGAGAAGAAGCCATCTAGCTAATAACTATGGACCCGAATGTGTGTGGTAAACTACTCACAACTCGTCGGAGAGGCCTTGGAGATGATGTAGAGGCCCTCCATGGTCGATTCCCCCTCCGGTGGAGCGCCGACAAAGGCTCCAAGATGGGATCTCGCGGATACAGAAGGTTGCGGCGGTGGAAATAGTTTTTCGTGGTGCTCCCAGATGTTTTCAGGGTACGGGAGTATATATAGGAGGAAGAAGTAGGTCGGTTGAGCCACGAGTGGCCCACGAGGGTGGGGGCGCGCCCTCCTGCCTCGTGGCTATCTCGGCTGCTTCTTGACGTCCACTCCAAGTCTCCTGGATTGTGTTTGTTCGAAAAAGATCGCTCCCGAAGGTTTCATTCCGTTTGGACTCCCTTTGATATTCCTTTTCTTCGAAACACTGAAATAGGCAAAAAAACAGTGAGGGCTGGGCCTCCGGAGAGTAGGTTAGTCCCAAAAATGATATAGAAGTGTAAAGTAAAGCCCATAAACATCCAAAACGGGTAATATAATAGCATGGAACAATAAAAAATTATAGATACGTTGGAGACGTATCAAGCATCCACAAGCTTAATTCCTACTCGTCCTCGAGTAGGTAAATGATGAAAACAGAATTTTTGATGTGGAATGCTACCTAGCATATTACTCAATGTAATTTTATTTATTGTGGCATGAATGTTCAGATCCAAATGATTCAAAATAAAATTTCATATAGACAAAAGAGTAATAATACTTCAAGCATACTAACAAAGCAATCATGTCTTCTCAAAATAACATGGCTAAAGAAAGCTAGCCCTACAAAATCATATAGTCTGGCTATGCTCTATCTTCATCACACAAAGTATTTAATCATGCACAACCCCGATGACAAGCCAAGCAATTGTTTCATACTTTAGTATTCTCAAACTTTTTCAACTTTCACGCAATACATGAGCGTGAGCCATGGACATAGCACTATATGTGGAATAGAATGGTGGTTGTGGAGAAGACAAAAAAGGAGAAGATAGTCTCACATCAACTAGGCGTATCAATGGGCTATGGAGATGCCCATTAATAGATATCAATGTGAGTGAGTAGGGATTGCCATGCAACGGATGCACTAGAGTTATAAGTGTATGAAAGCTCAACAAAAAGAAACTAAGTGTGTGTGCATCCAACTTGCTTGCTCACGAAGACCTAGGGCATTTTGAGGAAGCCCATCATTGGAATATACAAGCCAAGTTCTATCATGATAAATTCCCACTAGTATATGAAAGTGATAACATAGGAGACTCTCTATTATGAAGATCATGGTGCTACTTTGAAGCACAAGTGTGGAAAAAAGATAGTAACATTGTCCCTTCTCTCTTTTTCTCTCATTCATTTTTTTCTTTTTCTTTTTTTGGCCTTTCTCTTCCCTTTTTTTTATAAAATCCGAAGTCTCATCCTGACTTGTGGGGGAATCATAGTCTCCATCATCCTTTCCTCACTTGGGACAATTCTCTAATAATGAAGATCATCACACTTTTATTTACTTACAACTTAATACTTAGAACAAAATATGATTCTACGTGAATGCCTCCGGCTGTGTACCAGGATATGCAATGAATCAAGAGTGACATGTATGGAAGAATTATGAAGGTTGCTTTGCCACAAATACTATGTCAGCTACATGATCATGCAAAAACAATATGGCAATGATGATGCGTGTCATAATAAATGGAATCGTGGAAAGTTGCATGGCAATATATCTCGGAATGGCTATGGAAATGCCATAATAGGTAGGTATGGTGGCTGTTTTGAGGAAGGTATATGGTGGGTGTATGGTACCGGCGAAAGTTGCGCGGCACAAGAGAGGCTAGCAATGGTGGAAGGGTGAGAGTGTGTATAATCCATGGACTCAACATTAGTCATAAAGAACTCATATACTTATTGCAAAAATCTACAAGTCATTGAAAACAAAGTACTACGCGCATGCTCCTAGGGGGATAGATTGGTAGAAAAAGACCATCGCTCATCCCCGACCGCCACTCATAAGGAAGATAATCAATAAACAAATTATGCTCCAACTTCATCACAAAGCGGTTCACCATACGTGCATGCTACGGGAATCACAAACTTCAATACATGTATTCCTCAAATTCATAATTACTCCACTAGCATGACTCTAATATCACCATCCTCATATCTCAAAACAATTATCAAGCATCAAATTTATCAAGCATCCAATTCACTTTCTATGATAGTTTTTATTATACCCAACTTGGATGCCCATCATTCTAGGACCAAATTTATAACAATAGAAAATACCATGCTGTTCTAAAAGACTCTCAAAATGATATAAGTGAAGCATGAGAGATCAACAATTTCTACAAAATAAAGCCACCGCCGTGCTTTAAAGATATAAGTGAAGCACTAGAGCAAAATTATCTAGCTCAAAAGATATAAGTGAAGCACATAGAGTATTCTAATAGATTCCAAATCAAGTGTGTCTCTCCCAAAAGGTGTGTACAGCAAGGATAATTGTGGTAAACTAAAAATTAAAGACTCATATCATACAAGACGCTCCAAGCAAAACACATATCATGTGGCGAATAAAAATATAGCTCCAAGTAAAGTTACCGATAGACGAAGACGAAAGGGGGGATGCCTTCCGGGGCATCCCCAAGCTTAGGCTTTTGGTTGTCCTTGAATATCTTGGGGTTCCATGGGCATCCCCAAGCTTGGGCTCTTGCCACTCCTTATTCCATAGTCCATCAAATATTTACCCAAAACTTGAAAACTTCACAACACAAAACTCAACAGGAAATCTCATAAGCTCCGTTAGTGCAAGAAAGAAAAACTACCACATAAGGTAGTGTAATGAACTCATTATTTATTTATATTGGTGTTAAACCTAATTTATTCCAACTTATCTATGGTTTATACCCCCCAATACTAGCCATAGATGCATCAAAAGCAAACAACACACAAAAAACAGAATCTGTCAAAAACAGAACAGTCTGTAGCAATCTGTAACGTTCGAATACTTATGGAACTCTAAAAATCCTACCAAAATACTAAGTCCTGGGAAATTTGTCTATTCACCTAATGCAAAAAGAATCAACGCAAAATCACATTTCTGTGATTTATTAAAATTATTCTCGTGCTTGCAAAAGTTTCTGTTTTTCAGCAGAATCAAATTAACTATCACCGTAGGTTATCCTATAGGTTCTACTTGGCACGAACACTAACTAAAACATAAAACCACATCTAAACAGAATCTAGATGAATTATTTATTACTAAACAGAAGCAATAAGCAAGGAACAAAAATAAAATTGGGTTGCCTCCCAACAAGCGCTGTCGTTTAACGCCCCTAGCTAGGCATAAAAGCGAGAATAGATCTAAGTATTGCCATCTTTGGCATTCAATTCATAAGTGGAGCACTTATAACCCTTAGGAGTTTTTTTTTATTTTTAGCAATTATTAAACTCCTAGGCAATAAATCAAGAAATTCATTTGTAGCAAAAGGTTCCTTTATGATAGAGACAATTGGGATGAACACTTAATTATTTGAGATCCGCATTTTCCTTACTAGAAGATTCACCCTTACTTTTAGGAACATAAATAAGTTTGGCAATTTTGGTAGGAGGAGTTGGAGTATTTTTCACGGATGAAAAGGCAGACCCTAAATTGGTAATAATATCCTCAAGTTTACCGATTCTCGTAGAATCTAGATCTATTCTTTCGTTAACTATAGGTTCTTTCCCTTTAAAAAATTTCAAAGTAACTCCAACCCTAGATCCATATTGGGTAATTTGGTTATGAATCTTTTTATCCAAATTTTCAATCAACTCAACAGTGGCAACTTTATTTTCAGTAATTTCAAGCCTTTGCATCACATGTTCTAGAGTTAAAATAGTCCCATTAACCAAGAGAGGAGGTGGACCAAACAAATCCAACATAGCATTATAAGCATCAAAGGTATGGCTATCCAAAAAATTCCCTCCAGTAATGGTATCAAGAATGCATCTTTTCCAAGGAGTAATGCCTACATAAAAATTGTGAAGAAGAATGGGAGTAGAAAGCTTCCTAGTAGACTATTTTGAGCATTGCAAATTCTATGCCAAGCATCTTTTAGATTTTCTCCATCCCTTTGCTTAAAATTAAGAACTTCATGTTCGGGAGTAATAACGAGGATAGGAGGACTAGCCATAACGACGAGCACACAAGAGACAAGCGAAAGAGAGAGGAGAACGGGAAAGAGAGGGCGAATAAAACGGCAAGGGTGAAGTGGGGGAGAGGAAAACGAGAGGCAAATGACAAATAATATAATGCGAGGGAGATGAGTTTGTGACGGGTACTTGGTATGCCTTGACTTGAGCGAAGACCTCCCCGGCAACGGCGCTAGAAATCCTTATTGCTACCTCTTGAGCACTGCGTTGGTTTTCCCTTGAAGAGGAAAGGGTGATGCAGCAAAGTAGCGTAAGTATTTCCCTCAGTTTTTGAGAACCATGGTATCAGTCCAGTAGGAGGCTCCTCAAAAGTCCCTCATACCTACACAAACAAACAAGAACCTCGCAACCAATGCGACAAAGGGGTTGTCAATCCCTTCACGGTAACTTGCAAAAGTGAGATCTGATAGAAATAATAAGATAAGATAAATATTTTTGGTATTTTTATGATATAGATTGGAAAGTAAAAGATGCAAATAAAAGTAGATGGGAAACTTATATGATAAAAGATAGACCCGGGGGCCATAGGTATTCAGTGGGTGAACAAATTACTGTCGAGCAATTGATAGAAAAGTGCATAGTTATGAGAATATATAGGCATGATCATGTATATAGGCATCACGTCCGCAACAAGTAGATCGAAACGATTCTACATCTACTACTATTACTCCACACATCGACCGACTCCTGCCTGCATCTAGAGTATTAAGTTTATAAGAACAGAGTAACGCATTAAGAAAGATGACATGATGTAGAGGGATAAACTCAAGCAATATAATATAAACCCCATCTATTTGTCCTCGATGGCAACAATACAATACGTGCCTTGCGCCCCTGCTGTCACTGGGAAAGGACATCGCAAGATTGAACCCAAAGCTAAAAGCACTTCTCCCATTGCAAGAAAGATCAATCTATTAGGCCAAACCAAACTGATAATTCGAAGAGACTTGCAAAGATAACCAATAATACATAAAAGAATTCAGAGGATATTCAATTATTTCTCATAGATAAACTTGATCATAAACCCACAATTCATCAGATCTCGACAAACACACCACAAAAGAGTTACATCGAATAGATCTCCAAGAAGATCGAGGAGAACTTTGTATTGAGACTCAAAGAGAGAAAAGAATCCATCTAGCTAATAACCATGGACCCGAAGGTTTGTGCTAAACTACTCACAACTCATCAGAGAGGCCTTGGAGATGATGTAGAGGCCCTCCATGGTCGACTCCCCCTCCGGTGGAGCGCCGGCGAAGGCTCCAAGATGGGATCTCACGGATACAGAAGGTTGTGGCGGTGGAAATAGTTTTTTGTGGTGCTCCCGGATGTTTTCGGGGTACGGGAGTATATATAGGAGGAAGAAGTAGGTCGGTTGAGCCACAAGGGCCCACGAGGGTGGGGGGCACGCCCTCCTGCCTCGTGGCCGCCTCGGCTGCTTCTTGATGTCCACTCCAAGTCTCCTGGATTGCGTTTGTTCCAAAAAGATCGCTCCCGAAGGTTTCATTCCGTTTGGACTCCGTTTGATATTCATTTTCTTTGAAACACTGAAATAGGCAAAAAAACAGCAATTCGGGCTGGGCCTTCGGTTAGTAGGTTAGTCCCAAAAATGATATAAAAGTGTAAAGTAAAGCCCATAAACATCCAAAACGGGTAATATAATAGCATGGAACAATCAAAAATTATAGATACATTGGAGACGTATCAAAAATCACCACCGCTTTTCCATTTCCCCCATTTGACTTTTGTCCTTGAGATTTTCAGTTGTGGTTTTTCCGTTTCCTAAGGTGTTTCGTCTAATTAGGAACGGGTCGACTTCGGCAACACCGACTCTCATCATCGCCAAGGACGGTAACCTCGACGACGCCATTGTATATTCGCCTTGCAATTGCATTGATAACCCCTATCCCATTTTGCGTCACTTGCCTATCGAGACTAGCCATTTGAGTATTGCCGACAACGTTACCTGTGCACATTAGTAATCATCGATGTACCTTAAATTGCATACATACCATATCATATTGGTATCATCTTGTTGTCATATCATATCTTTTGTCACAAGATTGTTCCTGCATATACACAATTGCTATCTTGGTTTGTGCATTGTGCAAAAGTGGCCATACAAAAAAAAAAGAAATAAATCTTTTAAGCAAAATAAAGAGAGCAAAGAAGCTTGTAAGCAAGTGCCGTAGCATCCTACTACACTGCACATAAGATTGTCATATCCGATCATCTTGGATCATCTTGTGCTAAAGCACCAGAACATACATACATAGCATACTTGGGATAGAAAGTTTATCCATTTTGCATCTTATAAGTTGTGCACAAGTGTCGTATCTGCCTATTGAGCAATCGTGCTAGCGTCTCTCTTGAGTTGTGCAACACGAGCATTTTCCGTAGACTCCACATTTTGTGCTCATTCCTTGGTTGCACGACCCCATTTATCTATCCATGTGCCACATATTGCTATTGGTCTACTTGTTTCGCTTGCAAATTTGTGAATCTCTTTCAACATTATTTGACTCTTGCTAACATTTTGCATCAAATTTTTTGTGCCACTATCCTCACCGAGCTCTACCATAAGCTTTACTTGATAGGTGTGAGTGAACAAGTCCGGTACCAATTCCACTATTCTTTCATTTCACATTTAGTGAAACGGGATACATCCTCAACATTGGGAAAAGGTAACTTGGTATTGTTTATCTCATTTCCTACTCACCTCTACTCGAGTCTTGTGATGGATAGGCAAAGCATTTCACCTTCGGTCTACAACAACAACGAGTTCGATGCCACGAACAACAACTTCGACGCCAAGATGCAAGCACAAATGGAGGAGATCAAAGCCCTCATCAAGTCCTACAAGCGATCTTCCTCATCTTTGATAAGACACACAAGAGAACATCCTTCTGAGCTACCATCTCCGGCAAGATCACATCGGCATCGACACCATCACCAACAAGAACGTGAAGGTCAAGAGCTCAACACCAACAACCGCTCAACGATTTCACCATCACCCTTGGCATCTTCGCCAAGCGACTTCAAGGCATCTTTGTCTACAAATATTCAGCATCTTCGCCAACAAGCACCCCAAGACTACGCTCAAGAGAAGCTCCCCAAGCTCAAGTCCACGACTTCCACGAGCTACTACGAACTCGACACCGACCACAAGATTCCTTTGTATGGGACTCTAGAACCCGAGGAGTATCTCGAGTGGGAGCATTTGATGGACGACTACCTCAAGCTACATCAAGTTCGTCCCGAAGATCAAGTGAAGGGAGCCACAAGAAACTTCCACGACTACGCATTGGCATGGTGGCTTCACACACCTTTAGAAAACTACGACATGAGTTGGCCCAAGACGAAGAGAACTATGCGGCGAGAGTTCGTGCCTCCAGCCTACATGGAACAACTTCGATGCCAATTGGAGAACACCATCCAAGGATCCAAGTCCATCGACGTGTACTTCAAGGGTATGAAGAATGCCTTGCGACGAGCCAGCGTGGACAACCCCATTTCGATGAAGTTCCATTTCATGATGGGATTGCACAACGACATCTCCAAGACTATCTTCCTCGAGAACTACAAGTCCCTCGACGACTACTACATTGGTGCTCTCAAGGCGGAAGAAGAACTCATGAAGGCCAAGGCTTCTCCACCCCAAGCACACTTCGCAACGACCAATCTCCATGAGAATGAGCATGAGGATAGTACCACCAATATGTCCAAGCCCGACTGAAAGTGCGTTATATCGACTAGAGGGGGGTGAATAGGCGATTTTTATGAATTCTTCACTGAGGAATTTGCTGGTGAGGAAATTCCTAAATGAAGAACTACTAGCAGCGGAATAAGTACTCATAAGTAAACATAACAGAACACAATCATAGTCATCATGATGAAATGAAGACAAGCACAGAGTACAGAAAGCGTAAACACAGGATAACACAAGAAAGAAGACGGACAGACTAAAGAAATTGATCTGAGGAAATTGAGAAAGTCTTCAGTCAAAGTCTTCAAACAGATATGAATAGGCACACAACCAAAGACCCGAGGAAATGAAATAGTTGAGGAAATAGAACCAGTAGGCTTGGTGAAGACAATGATTTGGTAGACCAGTTCCAACTGCTGTCTCAGTTGTACATCTGGTTGGAGCGGCTCAGTATTTAAACTCAAGGACACCCAGTCCCGGACACACAGTCCTCACCGTGTTCTCCTTGAGCTAAGGTCACACAGACCTCACCCAATCACTCGTGGTAAGTCTTCGGGTGACTTCCAAACCTTCACAAACTCGGTCACTCGGCGATCCACAATTCCTCTTGAATGCTCTAGACCTTGACGCCTAACCATCTGGAAGAAGCACAGTCTTCAAAGGAAACAAGCGTCGGATCCACGTAGGTTCAATCTCTTCAGTGATGCTCAATCACTTTGGGGTTTTGAAGGTTTGGGTTTGAGTTTTCCTCACTTGATGATTTTCGCTCAAAGTCCTCGGAGGATGGGATGCTCTCAAATGACAAGTGTCAGTTTCTCTTGGAGCAGCCAACCAGCTAGTGGTTGAAGGGGGCGGCTATTTATAGCCTAGGGAGCAGCCCGACATGATAAGACATAAATGCCCTTGTCTGATATGACCGTTAGGTGGGTAGATATTTTGAAACCACTGGCGCATAGCACAACAACGGTCAGAATTTTGACTATCAAAATCCTCAGGGCTATCATGTTCCTTACTGTGTAGGCAATTCGCGCTGGCGAATTACTAACTCCTCAGTCAGAACAAAATCCTCAGAGACCAGAAGAACTTTGTCTCTGTCACTGAAGAATATGACTGAACTGTATGAGATTTCCAATGGCTTCACTCGAAGGGATTGGTAGGTGTAGGATTTTGAGTTGAGCATCACATGTAAATTTTTCCTTAGTATTTCCTCGATCCCCTTTAACAGTACGGTGTTTCCTATGACTCAAGAAAGCGAAAATGAAACTACGAAAACAAAAGTCTTCACGCTTCATGCTCATTGAATGATTGCCTAGTCTTCAAGGTCACACCAATTTCTTCACTTTCAAAGTCTTCAGAAAGTCTTCAGAGATCCAAAGTCTTCAGTTGAAGAACTTCATTTTTAGGGGTCGACTTTCTCTGTAAATATCAAACTCCTCATAGACTTATAGACCTGTGTACACTCACAAACGCATCAGTCCCTTAACCTATAAGTCTTCAATACACCAAAATCACTAAGGGGCACTATATGCACTTACAATCTCCCCCTTTTTGGTGATTGATGACAATATAGGTTAAGTTTTCAACGGGGATAAACATGTGAAGTGTAAATACTGATATTGAGGAATTTTATTGCAAGATATAGAAGAACTCCCCCTAAAGATGTGCATAGTGAGGAATTTGCTTTTGAAGCAATGCACACTTGAAGAGTATAATCATGGAGATCTCCCCCTATATCTTGTAGTTCATACACGCATTTGATATATAATATGAAGAATTTGAAATGCATGATGAAATATGGTGACTGATGTAATTCAGCATGCGTGCATTAACATTAATGAGGAATAAGCATGCAGAAGAACACAACAAAAGTATCGGGTCACCATAGAGTTTAAGATTACAACTCGATCCAGCAAAGTCATCAGAAGAACAAAAGTTGTAACTTAGCAAAAAAAACGCCCATATAAGATAGACCTGCTTGAAGACTAACTCAAATTTCTCCCCCTTTGTCATCGAATGACCAAAAGGGTTGAAACTGAGGACTAACGCCCCTGAAGAATATCAAGATGATGGAGGAGTGCCAGCGTTGTCAGGGTCTTGAGTCGATGTAGGGCCTGCTGCAGTGTTGTCCAAGTCTTCATACTCGTCCATGGCGCGTGATGAAGAATATGAGCTAGCCACCAAGGAAGGAACCTTGACCTTCTTGAATCTCTTTGGTGGAGGTGCAGACCAGTCAAAGTCTTCCTTGAAGCCCATTTCCTTCAGATCTTCTTCACCATATAGATGTGACAGAATAACCCAGGTATGATCAAACACTTCATGGAGGTAGTAGTGGTTTCTCTTCACTGCATTATGTGTGGAAGTCATGTTGTGAAGAATAGAACCAAACTGACGCTTAACCCACTTGTGGTTGCGATCCACCTTCTTGTGAAGACTTATCAGCAGTCCACGATCAGTCAGCACACGAGGAGCAGTAGCTTGAGGACTTATCTTGGTAGCATTGGCAGCAGTATCATGAGTGGCAGAGTCATCATTGGTGGAGTAAGATGCAGATTTGCGGAACTGACCATCCAATGGACGAATGCCTTCATCGATAATGGCTGGTGACTTGCCCTTCTCATCAGATGAGGAAATTGTCCGCTTGAGGACTTCAATAGGGGACAAGTAGCTGATGTGATTCTGAAAATCAGCCTTGTAGTTGAGTGAAGACCTTGTTCTGAGGAATCTCATGATCCACGACGCGTAAGGCTTCAGCTCAAATGGAGAAAGTGCAACATTCGCCAGAGTCCTCATGAAGAAATCATGATAATTTATGGGAATGCCATGCATGATGTTGAAAAGCATGTTCTTCATCATTCCGATAATTTCTTCACCAGATGAGTCATGGCCTTTGATGGGACTCATGGTCTTCGTCAGAATGCGGTAGATTGTTCTTGGCACATAGAGCAATTCCTTCACGAGGAATTTGGTCCTTGGAGCTTGTCCTGGCTTCAGCGGCTTCATGAGCACTTGCATATAGTGATCAGTGAGTTCAGGCTCATCATACAGACAACGAGCACCGTCAGGTGGAGGACTGATTGGTAAGGCGCGAAGCAATTCAGAGGCTGGTGCCTTGTAATGAGTGTTTTTAGTCATCCAGTCCAACACCCACGAGTTGACATCAGCAGCATCGCTTGTGATATGCAGAGTTGCGTAGAACTGAAGAATAAGCTCTTCATTCCAATCAACTATGTCGGAGTAGAAATTGAGCAAGCCAGTGTCATGAATCATGCTGAGGACTTGAGAAAAACAAGGCATGAATTCCATGTCCACATGAGGAACATGCTCATGGTCGAAGACTTTGTCCTTGTTGAAGAGCACTGAGGAATAGAAGTTGGCCTGGCTGGCAGTCCAGAAATGCTTCCTTCTAAGACGAGCATTGTCATAGGGGTTGAATTCCATGAAGAACACATGCTTGCCAAAGAAATCATCAGCCTTGAATTTTTTCTTCTTGGAGAAGGGATCCTTTGGCTTGGGCTGAGGAGTATCTGTCAATTGCAGCACTACTTCAGGAATCGCAATCTCAGGTTCCTCAGGCTGAGGAATCTCAGGCTCTTCTTCAGCTTCAGCCTGGGTCGTCAATTCTTCATTGACAATTTCTTCAGCACTAGTGGCTGGAATTTCTTCATGAACACTTGGGGTTGCATGAGGTTCTTCAGATCCCATTTGCACTTCAGTGGCAGCAGGGGACTGAGGAATAGCTTGAAGGGGAGCGAACATTGGAGAGTTTGGATGTTGACTATCACAAAATTCATCATTAAGCACAGGAGTGGTACACCCAATCTCCACATCCTCCTCTTCAATTTCTTCAACACCTGCCTCTTCAGCAGTAAACTGAGGCAAAGGTGAGGAAATGACTGGGGTTGAAGGGATCTTGTCCACTTCAATTTCTTCGTCGAACTGCTCTGACGTAGCAGCAGAAGGAGATTCTTCATCAGATTCAGATTCATCAGGAATCACATAATCTTCACCAAATGGAACAGTGTCCTTTGATGGCATTGATGAAACTGGAACGGCATCAATTGGGTTGTCAATTGAACTGATCAGAGTCTTCATCTTCTTCGGAGCTGAAGAATTTGAAGAAGTTGATGCCTTCCTTTTCTTCACAGCTGCACATTCTGCAGCCTTGGTCTTCTTCGCATCTGATGCAGATGGAAGGATTGGAGTTGGTGTAGGCACAGGAGGTGCAGAGGAATTAGGTTCATTTTCCTCAAGCACAACTGATGCAGTTGCCCTGACTTGTTCACTTTCCTCAGGCGTATCACTAGTGGATGCCCTGGCAATATCTTCAGCGGCTGGAATGGAGTCATCAGCCCTGGCACTCTCATTTTCTTCAGCAGCCTGAATGTCATCAGCGGTGCTGGCATTTTCTTCAGTAGGCTGAGCAGATGCCTCATCCTGAGTAACTTCAACGTGCACAGGTGGAGCTGCACTTGAAGTGAATTTCTTCATCAGATTGACGAAACGCACCTTGGCGCCCTTCCAATCAGCATGGTAGCGATCAAATTCATCACTCAACTGTTTGATTTCAACTTGCAAGGCAAGGAGCTGATCAGGAGTGAGAGTGAGGACATTGTCCTTGATGTAGCTCTGTTTCTTGTACTGCGCTTTCTTCAAACTTCTACCTTGTTCAAATTTCCATTTCTATTCTTGAATGAAGGCAGTGAGAACATGACTTTGACCAGGAGTGAGGTTCATCTCCGGCAAAGGCATGTTAGGATCCTTGTGCCACAGGTCAATAAAGTCAAGGATCAACTTTGGATCCAACATCAGTGGCACATTGCTGCCTTTGGCTCTAGCAGCCCTGGCTGGCCTGTCTCTAATGATTTTGGCAAGTTCTTCATCATCAGCCTCATCATCATCAGAGGGTACATGGAAGGCGACCTGCTTCTTGTGAGGACTTGGGTGAGTGCCTCGTCCAGCAGTGGACTTTTTCTTCAGCAGAGAGGGACCAGCTGAGGAATTTCGAGCAGCTGAGGAGCTTGCAGATGCTCCTGAGGCAATAGAGAAGCCTTGAGTCCTTTGGCACGTGGCGAGATGCACAGGTGTCGAGGATTTTGTCGGAGCAGCTGAAGACTTTGACAGAGGAGCTGAGGACTTTGAAGGAGCAGTCTGATGAATTTGCCGTGAGGGCCTTGAGGGAGAAGCACTGGATTTATGTGCGGGCTTCTTGTGCATTGCCTTCTTGGGCTGACTAGCAGAGGCCTCAGTAGAGGCAGCAGCAGCAGCAGAGTCTGCGTTGAATTTCTTCATAGCTTCCTTTGCTTGCTTAGACAGTTTGGCTTGGCGCTTTGCCCATTCATCATGATAATTCTCACCACGCTTGAGGCTGGTGGGATCTGCCAACTGGCCTGGTGCCAATGGAGGTCTTGGGCATGGAGGGTTGAGTGCGACTTTCTTCATGTACTTGGGAGTAACATACCTGTACACCATCCATTCTCTTGCCCATCTCCTCTCAATCCTTTGTATGCGCACTTTGCGCTGATTCTTGTTCTCCTTACCAAACTTGGCCTCATCAGGTGTGCAATAGTCTTTGTAAATGTCCTCAGGGATCTCAAAAGCAGTCATGACCTCAGGCTTCTTTCCTCCCTTCCGTGGCCTTTTGTCACCCATTTTCTTCAGCTGAGGAATATGAACAACTGAAGTTTCTGAAGAGGTATGCAACTTTTCTTCGAGGAACACTGCAAATGAGTTAAGTTGATGAGAACCTAGTGATTCAGCAGCGGACATGAGTACCTGTGAATAGAGTATAGTTGCGAGGAATTTGGAGAGGTCATATGTGTTCTCAGAAGATTTTTCAATAAGAACAAGTTTGAGGAATTTGACCAGATGAGTCTTGAAGAATTTCACTAAGCGTTCTTTGTCTTAGGTTCCAGAGTTGTGTAGATTGAAAATCCACACAATTGAGGAATCTTGAAGAAAATTATTGCTTAGAGAAACGAATCAAGAGCAGATGACATGTGAGGTGTTTATGTGTGTGAAGAATTGAAGAATAAACACTTTTGAAGATTTTCAGGAAAACTTGAGAATCAAAGCGAGCAGCTAAAAGTAACTTTTAATAACCCGAAGTGAAGAACACGACGAATTGGGAAGACCAGAAGTGAAGTTCGTCAGGTCATATCTTCCACGCCCTAACTAGGCAGAGGAAGACGGCTACGGCGGCGGCGGAGTGAAGAAATCCGCAACCGGCGCAAGTACGACGGCGACGAAGTCAAGGAAGTGAAGCTCTTCCTCACCGGCTGCGATGAAGTAGCGGTGGCGCTAGGGTTTTGGGAAGCTCGAGCGGGAGAGAGAGCACGAGCGAGGTGAAAGTGAAGTGAGGAAGAGACAGGGGTATTTATAGAGGGAGTGAAAAACTGTTCAACCGAGGAAATCGGACGAACATGCCCCTGGCCTCTTCTCATTCGCTTGACATGTGTCACCCACGTACTGAGAGGTGGTGATTGTGTAGGATCATGGGTGAATAGATAAGTATTGTCGTGAGAAGCGGAACGGTTTGAGCAGCAAAGCCAAAATTCAGATAAGATAGGTTAAAAGTTCCGTTCGCAATTTCTTCAGCTGTCAAGGACACAGTGAAGAATTTGAACGAGTTTCAAATAGAACGCATATGAGGAATTTGTCAATAGACTGGGTTGAGTTTAGCATAGAGGGGGAAGGGTCCGATCACATTCACTTAGCAGAAGAAATCAACTCGAAGAAATAACAATAAGCGAATGCTGTAGATGACATAAAACTTATATATATATTCGAATGAAGAACAACACCGGAAAGAGTGAAGACAATGCAAAGTTGAAGAATTTGAAAAACCGAGGAATTTCAAAAACGGAGAAAAACTCAAATTGAAGATTTTCAACTTTGGTTGGTGGTGTAACCCACCGTATAAGAAAGCTGATTTCAGACACCGCGTACAATTGTCGTAGGGCTCTGAGAATCAGTTTCTTCATTAATTTCTTCACACTTAGAGGGTTAGTCTTCATTGATTGAAGAAAAACGTTACTTCGTGTGTTGTGCATCTAAGTCATCAAGTCAGCATAAGTGTTAGGATGTGTGTCCATTTTAGAGAACATTCGCAGATTCTAGGATATTTAGCTCACACCGCAACTTGCTAAATCTCTTCTCATCCAAGGGCTTAGTGAAGATATCGGCCAGCTGATCTTCAGTGCTGACGTGGTCGATGGAGATGTCGCCCTTCAACACATGATCACGAAGAAAATAATGACGAATCTGGATGTGCTTGGTCTTCGAGTGCTGAACTGGGTTATGAGCAATCTTGATGGCACTCTCATTATCACAGTAGAGAGGCACATTCTTCACGTTGATGCCATAGTCCTTGAGTGTTTGCTTCATCCATAGTAGTTGAGCACAGCACGATCCAGCAGCAATGTACTCAACTTCTGCAGTGGAGAGAGATACGCAGTTCTGTTTCTTCGAGGACCAACAGACCAAAGATCATCCGAGGAAATGACATGTACCAGATGTTGACTCGCGGTCCACGCAATCGCCAACATAGTCAGAGTCTGAATATCCAATGAGATCAAAAGTGGAGCTCTTGGGATACCATAATCCAAGTGTTGGTGTGTGAGCTAAGTATCGAAGAATATGCTTCACAGCCTTATGGTGTAATTCATTCGGTGTAGCTTGAAATCGGGCACACATGCAAACACTAAGCATAATATCCGGCCTAGATGCACATAGGTACAATAAAGAGCCAATCATGGAGCGGTATACCTTTTGATCGAAGTCTTTACCATTTTCATCAGTGCATAGATGGCCATTTGTGGGCATTGGAATATTGACCCCTTTGCAATATTGCATGCCGAATTTCCTCAATACGTCCTTGAGGTATTTCTCCCGAGATATGAATATTCCATTGCGCTGTTGACGAATTTGAAGACCTAAAAATAATTTCAACTCTCCCATCATAGACATTTGATATTCTTCACTCATCATATAGGCAAATTCATCACTATATCGTTGGCCAGTACTCATAAGACTTAGTGAAAAGAGTTGGGTCGAGTGAACCGGGTTTGAAGCCATTCTTCATGAATAATTCCTTCAAGGTATCATACCACACCCGAGGGGTTTGCTTGAGGCCATACAGGGCCTTGTTGAGCTTGAATACTTTGTCGGGATTCTTTGGATCTTCAAAACCTGGGGGTTGAGCAACATATACTTCTTCCTCAATCTTACCATTGAGGAATGCACTTTTCACATCCATTTGTTGTAAGATAATATCATGATGGTTAGCATAGGCAAGTAATATGTGAATAGCCTCAAGTCTAGCAACAGGTGCAAAAGTTTCATCGAAGTCAATTCCTTCAACCTATGTGTAGCCTTGAGCTACAAGCCGTGCCTTATTCCTCACCACAAGGCCATTTTCATCTTGCTTGTTGCGGTAGATCCACTTTGCGCCAATAATTTTGTGCTTGCGAGGATCTGGACGTTTGACCAGTTCCCAGACGTTATTGAGCTCGAACTGATGTAATTCTTCTTGCATAGCTTGAATCCACTTAGGCTCCAGAAATGCTTCATCTACCTTAGTGGGCTCTGTGATAGAGACAAACGCAAAGTGCCCACAAAAGTTAGATAAATGTGAAGCTTTTGAGCGTGTAAGAGGACCTGGTGCTTCAATGTCATCGATGATCTTCTCGATTTGCACTTCATTTGCAATACGAGGATGAGCGGGTTGTCTTCGAGGAATTTGATCCACATTTTCTTCAGGAGCATTTTCCTCAGCACCATTTTCTTCAGGTGCGCAAGCTTGACGTTCATCACATTCTAGAATGAATTCTTCATCAGATTCTTCAGTAGGAATGACATCCTCAGTGGCTTTGAATTTGATAGAATCCTCAGGTGCTGGTTCATCTATCATAGAAGGTAGGTGCTCTCTTTGCGAGCCATTAGTTTCATCGAACCGCACATCCACAGTTTCAACAACCTTGTGAAGAACGTTGTTGAAGACTTTGTAGGTGTGCGAGTCCTTTCCGTAACCAAGCATGAAACCCTCATGTGCTTTCGGTGCAAACTTAGAATTGTGATGAGGATCTCTAATCCAACATTTAGCACCGAAGACTTTGAAGTAACTTACATTGGGTTTCTTGTCAATGAGGAGTTCATAGGCAGTCTTCTTGAAGAATTTGTGAAGATATACTCTGTTGATGATGTGGCAAGCAGTATCAATTGCCTCACTCCAGAAACGACGAGGTGTCTTGTATTCATCAAGAATAGTGCGAGCCATCTCAACAAGAGTTCTGTTCTTGCACTCCACGATGCCATTCTGTTGAGGAGTATAAGGAGCAGATAACTCATGAGTAATACCAAGTTCATCAAGATAGTCATCAAGACCGGAATTCTTGAACTCAGTTCCATTGTCACTCCTGATGTGCTTGATCTTCACACCAAAGTTGGTTGAAGCCCTCGAGGAAAATCGTTGGAAGACTTCCTGCACTTCATGTTTGTAAGTGACAATGTGTACCCATGTGTAACGAGAATAATCATCAACCAAAGCCATATAGAGATGCATCATTTGTCATAGCAGAATAATGATTAGGACTGAAGAGATCCATGTGAAGCAATTCAAATGGTCGAGTGGTAGTCATGATAGTCTTTGCTGGATGCTTGGCCTTTGTGATCTTCCCAGCTTCACAGGCTCCGCATAAGTGATCCTTAAGGAATTTGACATTCTCAATGCCAATGACATGCTTCTTATTCGCGAGCATGTGCAGATTCCTCATGCCAGCATGACCAAGTCGTCGATGCCATAGCCAGCCTTCTGAAGCTTTTGCAAGTAAGCACACGGCATGCTGTGGTCCTATAGAGAAATCAACAATGTACAAGTCTCCTCTCCTAAAGCCTTCAAAAACTTTGGAATTGTCAGCTTCCAAGATCACAACACAACGATACTTGCCAAAGGCAACAACCATATCAAGATCACAAAGCATTGAGACAGACATGAGGTTGTATCCTTAGGACTCGACAAGCATGACTTTGTCCATGTGTATGTCCTTAGAGATTGCAACCTTACCTAAACCCAATACCTGACTTTTGCCTTTGTTAGCGAAGATGATATGCTTCAGATGTGACGGTGATAAGGGAGCATCCATTAGTAGATTCTTGTCACCAGTCATGTGATTTGTACATCCACTATCGAGGACCCACTCATTTGCTTTGGGTTGATCATCCTGCAGATGAATTAGTGCATCTTACAAACTCATATACTTCATCAGTGAAGAATATGACATTAGTATCATCAGATCAATTTCATCAAGCAATTAGGACAGATAATCAGTATGAGGATGTGTGAAATGAAAGGTTCATTTCATCATGATTAGCATGCGTCCTATCAGGCACTGTTCAGGTCTCCAGCAAATTCTTTAGTCGTTTTGAGCACGACTGGAGACCTGACCCTGCATAAGAGATTAGTTCTTTTCCTTCACCACCCACATCTAGAGGGGTGGCAAAGAATTCATCACTCCGCGAGCACCATATGATAAAGGTGGCATGGACGCCGGTCCACTTCGTTTCACATAAGAGGGGTTAGGGTAAGCATATGAATAAGCAGAGAAATTCTTCGAGGACTTATGAACATAATGATTTGAAGAATAATGCACATATTCATAGCCCTTAGCTCTACCCTGCGAAACAGAAGGGTTAACACGATGATGATCATATGAGACTTTGATCCCTTTGAGGAATTTGATCCACGTGAGGAATTTGGTGCACCTGAGGACTTGGATCCATATGAAGAATTTGGTTCATATGAAGAATTTGATCTGGAGTTCCTTTTCTTCACAGGTGGTGTCATGAGGACATTCACCTGAAGACTTTCAAGGCAACTTTTGGGGACCCAGATTTTCTTTATAGGAGAACCGTTCCTGCAGTTAGTCCCAACATATCTAGCAAATACTTCACCATTCTAATTTTTGAACAATTTATAGTTAGAGTCAAATGACTCATCAGAAGAATGAGGAGATTCACATGTAAAGCCAGATAAGTTGGATGGATCAACTGGAGGTCCCTTTGCAGCAACCCATGAGGTTTTGGGGTACTGCTCAGGCTTCCAATATGTTCCATCAGCATTGAGTTTCCTCTCAAAGGCAATACCCTCTTTCCTAGGGTTTCTGTTGAGGATCTGCTTTTTGAGCACATCACAAAGAGTCTGATCCCCTTTAAGGCTTTTGTACATGCCTGTCATGTACAATTCCTTCAGCCCTGCATCATTAGTGATACTTGCATTGTCCTCAGATGAGGAATTAGTGACAACAGAGACATATGAAGAATTTGTAGCATTAGAAGCATTTGAACATTCAGGTGAAGAATTAGCAGTTTCACGTTCAATGCACTTCAGACATGGAGGAACAAATTCTTCCTGGGTAGCACTGATTTGTTGAGCAAGTAAAGAATCGCGCTCCTTCTGAAGATCTTCATAATACACTCTTAGCTTTTCAAGATCTTTCTTTCTTTGAAGAAATTCATAAGAAAGCTTCTCATGATCAGATAAGAGAGTGTTATGATGACCTTGAAGATTGTCAAACCTGGACTGAAGTCTCTGAAGATTTTCAGTCAAGGTTTTAGTGCGATCCATTTCTTCACCCAACATATCATCACTTTTGTCTAGCATGTTTTGAACCTTTTCAAAGGCCTTTTGTTGTTTCACAGCAATTTTAGCAAGTTTAGAGTAGCTGGGTTTGAGATTTTCATCAAATTCATCCTCACTTGAGTCAGAGGAGGCATATTTAGTTACCTTGGCACCCTTTGCCATGAAGCAATAGGTGGGAGCGTAGTCATCATTGCCTTCATCAGCCTTGTTGGTGGAGTCGATTTCTTCAGAGTTGAAGATAGACTTGCCGATGAATGCAGTAGCGAGAGCTAGGCTCGCCACACTAGACTCTGACTCCTCATATGCCTCCTCGTCCTCATGTTCCTCAGATTCAGCTCCAGAGTCCATTTCCTTGCCAATGAATGCCCGAGCCTTCTTGGAGATGCTCTTCTTGTGAGATGAAGACCTCGAGGATTTTGATGATGAAGACTTTGAAGATTTCTTCTTCTTCTTTGCGTCATCAGAACTGTAATCCTTGTATTTCTTCTTCTTTGATTCCTTATCCCACTGAGGACAATCTTGGATGTAGTGACCAGGTTTCTTTCATTTGTGGCATAGCCTCTTCTTGTAGTCACTGGATGAGGAATCATTGCTCCTTGAGGGTTTTCCAAAGCGACCACGTCTTGAGAACTTCTGAAATTTCTTCACGAGCAGTGCAAGTTCCTGGCTCAGTTCTTCAGGGTCACCAAGGCTGCTAGCAGAGTCTTCATCTTTAGACTCAGAGACTGCCTTGGCCTTAAAAGTACGTGATCTACCATAGCTACTTGTAGTCAGCACACTCTTGAATCATTAGTGCCAGAGTATCAAATGAGGAATCTAGCGATCTCAGCAATTTCTTCACCACCTCATGGTCGGTGATGTCAGTGGCACCAAGCGCTTGAAGCTCATTTGAGATGTCAGTGAGGCGATCGAAGGTTTGCTGAACATTTTCAGTGTCGAGTCTTTTGAAGTGGTTGAAGATATTGCAAAGAACATCAACACGAGAGTCACGTTGAGTTGAGACTCCTTCATTTACTTTGGACAACCTATCCCAGATAAGCTTAGCAGTTTCCAAAGCACTCACTCTTCCATACTGTCCTTTGCTCAGATGACCACATATGATATTCTTCGCTTGAGAATCGAGGTGCTTGAATCTCTTCACATCAGTAGCGTTCAGAGAAGGTGTGATTGAGGGAACACCATTTTCCAAAACATACCAGAGATCATTGTCAATTGCCTCAAGATGCATTCACATCTTATTCTTCCAGTAGGGGTAGTCCGTTCCATCGAAGGTAGGACACCCAGCAGAGACCTTGATCATACCTGCGATTGACATAACTAAAACTCCAGGCGGTTAAACCAAAATCACACAGAACAAGGGAGTACCTTGCTCTGATACCAATTAAAAGTGCGTTATATCAACTAGAGGGGGGTGAATAGGCGATTTTTATGAATTCTTCACTAAGGAATTTGCTAGTGATGAAATTCCTAAATGAAGAACTACTAGCAGCGGAATAAGTACTCAGAGGTAAACATAATAGAACACAAGCATAGTCATCATGATGAAATGAAGACAAGAACAGAGTACAGAAAGCGTAAACACATGATAACACAAGAAAGAAGACGGATAGACTGAAGAAATTGATCTGAGGAAATTGAGAAAGTCTTCAGTCAAAGTCTTCAAACAGATATGAACAGGCACACAACAACAGACATGAGGAAATGAAAGAGTTGAGGAAATAGAACTAGTAGGCTTGGTGAAGACAATGATTTGGTAGACCAGTTCCAACTATTGTCTCAGTTGTACATCTGGTTGGAGCCGCTGAGTATTTAAACTCAAGGACACCCAGTCCCGGACACACAGTCCTCACAGTGTTCTCCTTGAGCTAAGGTCACACAGACCTTGCCCAATCACTCGTGGTAAGTCTTTAGGTGACTTCCGAACCTTCACAAACTCGGCCACTCGGCGATCCACAATTCCTCTTGGATGCTCTAGACCTTGACGCCTAACCGTCTGGAAGAAGCACAGTCTTCAAAGGAAACAAGCGTCGGATCCACACAGGATCAATCTCTTCAGTGATGCTCAATCACTTTGGGGTTTTGAAGGTTTGGGTTTGGGTTTTCCTCACTTGAGGATTTTCGCTCAAAGTGCTCGGAGGATGGGATGCTCTCAAATGACAAGTGTCAGTTTCTCTCGGAGCAGCCAACCAGCTAGGGGTTGAAGCGGGCGGCTATTTATAGCCTAGGGAGCAGCCCGACATGATAAGACATAAATGCCCTTGTCTGATATGACCGTTAGGTGGGTAGATATTTTGAAACCGCTGGCGCATAGCACAACAACGGTCAGAATTTTGACTATCAAAATCCTCAGGGCTATCATGTTCCTTACTGTGTAGGCAATTCGCGCTGGCGAATTACTAACTCCTCAGTCAGAACAAATTCCTCAGAGACCAGAAGAATTTTGTCTTTGTCACTAAAGGATATGACTGAACTATATGAGATTTCCAATGGCTTCACTCGAAGGGATTGGTAGGTGTAGGATTTTGAGTTGAGCATCACATGGAAATTTTTCCTTAGTATTTCCTCGACCCCCTTTAACAGTACGGTGTTTCCTATGACTCAAGAAAGCGAAAATGAAACTACAAAAACAAAAGTCTTCACGCTTCATGTTCCTCGAATGATTGCCTAGTCTTCAAGGTCACACCAATTTCTTCACTTTCAAAGTCTTCAGAAAGTCTTCAGAGATCCAAAGTCTTCAGTTGAAGAACTTCATTTTTAGGGGTCAACTTTCTCTGTAAATATCAAACTCCTCATAGACTTATAGACCTGTGTACACTCACAAACGCATCAGTCCCTTAACCTATAAGTCTTCAATACACCAAAATCACTAAGGGGCACTAGATGCACTTACACCGACGAGCTCCAAGACAATGCTCCCAAGTTCGACTTCACCGCCATCCCTCTTTGTGGAATTGATGATGCCGAGTCTACTTCGACTCTTTTTCAAGACGGTGCAGCGACGAGTATGACTACGGAGACCCTCAAGGAACAAGCTCTGGAGGCGAGCGACATGGCGACGAGCATGGAGGATGTTTCCATCTTAGGAGGAGAGAGTGATGACGTCCCATCTTCGGCCTTCATCCACGACGACGACAACGAGATGGTTGAGCATGGGATTGTCCTTCGACCACGGCGATGTATGATGATTGAGTGACTTGTGCCACCATATTGAGAGTGAGAGCGAGTTCACCATTAGCCCCACATATGATGAGTTTCCACAATTCCCATCTGAGGAAAGCCACAACCCCCACCACTTGAGTGAGATGAGTGACTCCACCATATGTGACTTTGAGTGCACCTATTTTGAAAGAGTGAGTGAACCACCACATAGAGAGAGTGAGATAGTTCATAGGTCTTGTGAGGCCAATTTCAACACTAACGACTTGACCTCTACCTCTATTGTGTCTTCTCATTTGGTGCTAGGTCCCATTTATGATGACGCGCCAAGCCTCGACGACTTCATCCTACCTTTGGACAAGACGATGGCCATGGTGGAATATGATGCACCCCCCACATGGTTCCATCAAGATGAATATGACCACCATTTGGTCTTTCCCACCTCACCTACACCACATGAGTGAAATGACAACGGTAACAAAGGTGATGGTGATGCTCTAGCCCCACTAGTGGGCATTCTTGACATTGATTGCTTGCATGATGTTGATCCACCTAGCACCATACTTCATGCTAGTATGATTTTACCATGCTATGATTTGCCCATTTATGATGAATATGATGATTCTCATGTGGAGTCTATTAGTTGTGATGCCATGTTACATAGCATTTCTTGTGACAATTCTTTAGGTCACATCATGTTTGACAATCCGTTTGACTTGTCATATGCTATGCATGAGATCAACCATATGTCATATTTGCAATCTCATCATAGTGACTATGCATATGCCATTAAAATAAACCTAATTTGCACATATGGCATAGATGACAAGCCCATGGTTATTGACATTTGTTTTTCTTGTGATGATATTGATATGCTACCTTTGCATCATTTATCTCATATGCCATGCCATGACCAAATAGCTTCGGATATGCATTGTTTTGGATGTTGTCAATTTTCTCCATATTATGATTACGATATTGCTCATGAGGAGACCCCCATAGTTTACTCATACATTTTAGGAGATTTTGATCCATCCCATCCATTGCATGATCCCAATAATTTTGTGCACCATATGCTCCCCATGAATAAATATGATATCGATGTGACATATAATTGCATTCTCAATTTGTGTCCCCGTCGTGTCATACATAATAACTATTATTTCATGATGGATGACATGTTCTTATACCATGCATCAAATTTCTTTGAGCGATGCTTATCTTGTTCTAACCTAATGTGCACATGCACATCATGATGGATGATGTGTACATTTACCACACACACAATTTCTTTGATTTGTGTCTCTATTGTGTAGGTACCCATAATACTTGTCAACCTCGCAATCCCACATGTTGACAAAACGAGCTCTAGAAAGCAATGTTGACTTGTGATCCCATGGATTGCCTTTCCCAACGCTCTCTTTGCGCAAAGACTTCGCGCATTTATTCTACATGGCCCTCACTTGCCTATGGGTTATTGTCCATTACATATCATATGCCCATCTTGCCATGTTCACTTTGCATGATATGCTCATTCCTATGCCTTCGCCATGCATTCGTGACCCATGCTTTGCATTACACATGATGATTGATTCGCATGCTTGTATGTGTCTTTGCAAGCTTGGTGGAGATATTGCTTGTTCTTGCCATGTTTCCTTTGTGACCCATTCCTATGATGATACTATGATCTTGCTTTGTGTTCGTTCTTGCGATGTGTCATGTGCATTGCCTATATCTATTATTTGCTCACATGACATGATTGCCATGATTTCTTGTAGTGTGTTGCACCTTCGCTCCACTAGTTTGCATGACTTGATCACTAGGCTTGCTTGCCTTGTTGCATCACCAATGATTCATACTTGCCCATTTCATGTGGCTGATGACAACCATCTAAATGCTTTGCACATGATTGATATTGCTTCTTGTCATATATCTCCATATGTTACCTCCCTCATGCTAGATGATTTGCCATGTATTGAATGCAACCATGCTATTAGTCTTGCTCATGAGATTGCCTCGATAACATTCTCACATATATTTGAAGATTTTGACATATTCCTTGTGAAGCATGCTTGTATTAACTCTTTGCATCATATACCTAGTGCCATGAATATTACCTTTGTTGCATCGTATTATTCACGCACTTGTGCTTCTAATGGTTATGTGCAAGAGAAGAGAACCATCATGATGGATTATGTGTTTATCTATCATGCACATACGTTCTTTGTTTTTTTGTGTGCATGTGTAGGATACTTGGACTTCGTGTTTACTTCCATTTCATGTGAGTTGACCATTCAAGCTCTTGAGAGCGAGCCTCATACACTCAATCACGACTCGCTCCTACACCATATTTCCTACCACTTCGGCATTGTGAAGGACGCACAAGGACACGCTTTCAAGGTGACATCCTTCTTGAGCTTCGATATTGTGGATCATACTACTTGTGTTGCTTGCCTCATGAGACTAGTTGTTCATCTTGGACCACTTGATTGCACACATGTTAGAGATCTTCCTTCGACTTGTCATTTTCACTGTTCCATGCATCATGACATATATACCTTGTGTGTTGAATCCAATTCTTGGACTACTTGCTCCTATCACATGTTTGGTTGCAACAATGTCATTTTTTCACATATGCCATGTTCCGTTGATTGCTACATGCTTACCTTGATTGCCTCACACATGATTAACAATTTCTCTTTCTATTGTGTTGAGTGCCACACTATATTCACTACACCCTATGCACGTTATGCTTGGATTGTCTTGCACTTGTCCCATGTGTTTAGACACTTCATTTTATTTGGTGTTGTGAATAATTCTTATGCCTACCATAGACCTTTCATTGAGCAATTTGTGAATGCTTGCTATGACATTGAGATAGATGCTTATTCTCTTCTCACACATATTTGCATCACTACCTCACATTTACATGCTTGTCCCCATGATATCTTTGCTTGTGCTCAATTCATATGTGATACGTCTCCAACGTATCTATAATTTTTGATTGTTCCATGCTATTATATTATCTGTTTTGGATGTTTAATGGGCTTTATTATGCACTTTTATATTTTTTTGGGACTAACCTATTAACCAGAGGCCTAGTGCAAATTGCTGTTTTTTGCCTATTTTAGTGTTTCGCAGAAAAGGAATATCAAACGGAGTCCAAACGGAATAAAACCTTCGGGAGAATCGTTTTTGGAACAAACGCAATCCAGGAGACTTGGAGTGGACGTCAAGGAAGCAACGAGGCGACCACGAGGTAGGGGGGCGCGCTTGGGGGTAGGCGTGCCCCCCACCCTCATGGGCCCTCGTGGTTCCACCGACCTACTTCTTTCGCCTATATATACTCATATACCCTGAAAACATCAAGGAGCACCACGAAACCCTATTTCCACCACCACAACCTTCTGTACCCGTGAGATCCCATCTTGGGGCCTTTTCCGGCGCTCCGCCAGAGGGGGAATCGATCATGGAGGGATTCTACATCAACACCATAGCCTCTCCGATGATGTGTGAGTAGTTTACCACAGACCTTCGGGTCCATAGTTATTAGCTAGATGGCTTCTTCTCTCTCTTTGATTCTCAATACAAAGTTCTCCTTGATCTTCTTGGAGACCTATTCGATGTAATACTTTTTGCTGTGTGTTTGTCGAGATCCGATGAATTCTGGGTTTATGATCAAGATTATCTATGAACAATATTTGATTCTTCTCTGAATTCTTATATGTTTGATTTGATATCTTTGCAAGTCTCTGATACCTCTCCAACGTATCTATAATTTAGGAAGCATTCATGCTATATTACTATCTGTTTTGAATGATTATGGTCTTTATTATACACTTTTATATTACTTTTGGGACTAACCTATTAACCGGAGGCCCAGCCCATATTGCTGTTTTATTGCCTGTTTCAGTATTTCGAAGAAAAGGAATATCAAACGGAGTCCAAACGGAATGAATCCTTCGGCATCGTGATTTTTTAGAAGAATATCATCCTGGAGGCTTGGAGATCAAGTCAGAAGATACTCAATGAGCCCAAGAGATAGGGGGTGCCCCCCTACAGGGCGTGGCCCCCTGTCTCGTGGACCGCTCGAGCACCCCCCCGACCGACTTCTTTCGCCTATATAACCCTACGTACCCTAAAACCATCGAAAATCAAGATAGATCGGGAGTTCCGCTGCCACAAGCGTATGTAGCCACCAAAAACCTCTCAGGAGCCCGTTCCGGCACCCTGTTGGAGGGGGAACCCATCACCGGTGGCCATCTTCATCATCTTGGCGCTATCCATGACGAGGAGGGAGTAGTTCACCCTCGGGGCTGAAGGTATGTACCAGTAGCTATGTGTTTGATCTCTCTCTCTCTCATGTTCTCTCTATGGCACGATCTTGATGTATCGCGAGCTTTGATATTATAGTTGGATCTTATGATGTTTCTCCCCCCTCTACTCTCTTGTGATGAATTGAGTTTCCCTCTTGAAGTTATCTTATTGGATTGAGTCTTTATTTGAGAACACTTGATGTATGTTTTGGTGACCAACTTGCGGGTTCCGCCCATGAACCTATGCATAGGGGTTGGCACACGTTTTCTTGACTCTCTGGTAGAAACTTTGGGGCACTCTTTGAAGTACTTTGTGTTGGTTGGATGAATCTAAGATTGTGTGATGCATATCGTATAATCATGCCCACGGATACTTGAGGTGACCATGGAGTATCTAGGTGACATTAGGGTTTTGGTTGATTTGTGTCTTAAGGTGTTATTCTAGTATGAACTCTTTAATAGATCGATCCAAAAGAATAACTTTGAGGTGGTTTCGTTGTTGGGGAACGTAGCAGAAATTTAGAATTTTCTATGCATCACCAAGATCAATCTATGGAGTAATCTGGCAACGAGGGGAAGGGGAGTGCATCTACATACCCTTGTAGATCGCTAAGCGGAAGCGTTCAAGTGAACGGGGTTGATGGAGTCGTACTCGTCGTGATCCAAATCACCGATGATCCTAGTGCTGAACGGACGGCACCTCCGCGTTCAACACACATGCAGCCCGGTGACGTCTCCCATGCCTTGATCCAGCAAGAAGAGAGGGAGAGGTTGGGAAGACTTTGTCCAGCAGCAGCACGACGGCATGGTGGTGGTGGAGGAGCGTGGCACTCCAGCAGGGCTTCGCCAAGCACCGCAAGAGAGGAGGAGGGAGAGGGGTAGGGCTGCGCCAAGAGGGAGATCAAATCATGTGTTGGGCAGCCCCCAAACCTCAAGTATATATAGGGGGAGAGGAGGGGCTGTGCCCCCACCTAGGGTTCCCTCCCTAGGGGTGGCAGCAGCCCCCAGATCCCATCTGGGTGGCGGCCAAAGGGGGAGAGAAGGGGGGCGCACCTAGGGTGGGCCTTAGGGCCCATCTAGACCTAGGGTTTGCCCCCTCCCACACTCCATGCGCCTTGGGCCTTGGTGGGGGCGCACCAGCCCACCTGGAGCTGGTCCCCTCCCACACTTGGCCCACGCAGCCTTCTGGGGCTGGTGGCCCCACCTGGTGGACCCCCCGGGACCCTCCCGGTGGTCCCGCTACGTTACTAATAGCACCCGAAACTTTCCCGGTGACCAAAGAAGGACTTCCCATATATAAATCTTTACCTCCGGACCATTCCGGAACTCCTCATGATGTTCGGGATCAAATCGGGACTCCGAACAACATTCGGTAACCACATACATCTATTCCCTATAACCCTAGCGTCATCGAACCTTAAGTGTGTAGACCCTACAGGTTTGGGAGACACGCACACATGACCGAGACAACTCTCCGGCCAATAACCAATAGCGGGATCTGGATACCCATGTTGGCTCCCACATGTTCCACGATGATCTCATCGGATGAACCACGATGTCAAGGATTCAATCAATCCCGTATTCAATTCCCTTTGTCTATCGGTATAGTACTTGCCCGAGATTCGATCGTCGGTATCCCGATACCTTGTTCAATCTCATTACCGACAAGTCTCTTTACTCGTTTCATAACACATCATCCCGTGATAAACCCCTTGGTCACATTGTGGACATTATGATGATGTCCTACCGAGTGGGCCCAGAGATACCTCTCCGTCACACGGAGTGACAAGTCCCAGTCTCGATTCGTGCCAACCCAACAGACACTTTCGGAGATACCCGTAGTGTACCTTTATAGCCACCCAGTTACGTTGTGACGTTTGGTACACCCAAAGCATTCCTACGGTATCCGGGAGTTGCACAATCTCATGGTCTAAGGAAATGATACTTGACATTAGAAAAGCTTTAGCATACGAACTACACGATCTTTGTGCTAGGCTTAGGATTGGGTCTTGTCCATAACATCATTCTCCTAATGATGTGATCCCGTTATCAACACATCCAATGTCCATGGTCAGGAAACCGTAATCATCTATTGATCAACGAGCTAGTCAACTAGAGGCTTACTAGGGACATGGTGTTGTCTATGTATCCACACATGTATCTGAGTTTCCTATCAATACAATTATAGCATGGATAATAAACGATTATCATGAACAAGGAAATACAATAATAATAACTAATTTATTATTGCCCCTAGGGCATATTTCCAATAGTCTCCCACTTGCACTAGAGTCAATAATCTTGTTCACATCGCCATGTGATTAACACTCACAGGTTACATCACCATGTGACCAACATCCAAAGAGTTTACTAGTGTCACTAAACTAGTTCACATTATCATGTGATTAAGACTCAATGAGTTCTGGGGTTTGATCATGTTTTGCTTGCGAGAGAGGTTTTAGTCAACGGGTCTGCAACATTCAGATCCGTATGTACTTTGCAAATCTCTAGGTCATATTGTAAATGTTTCTTCCACGCTCCACTTGGAGTTATTCCAAATGGTTGCTCCACTATACGTATCCGGTTTTCTACTCAGAGTCATTCGGATAGGTGTTAAAGCTTGCATCGACGTAACCCTTTACGCCGAACTCTTTATCACCTCCATAATCGAGAAACATGTCCTTATTACTCCAAGGACAATTTTGACCGCTGTCCAATGATCCATTCCTGGATCACTATTGTACCCTTTTGCCAGACACATGGCAAGGCACACTTCAGGTGCGGTACTCAGCATAGCATATTGTAGAGCCTACGTCTAAAGCATAGGGGACGACCTTCGTCCTTTCTCTCTCTTCTGCCATGGTCGAGCTTTAAGTCTTAACTTCATACCTTACAACTCAGGCAAGAACTCCTTCTTTGACTGATCCATCTTGAACACCTTCAAGATCATGTCAAGGTATGTGCTCATTTGAAAGTACC
This sequence comes from Triticum dicoccoides, assembly GCF_002162155.2. Lineage (NCBI taxonomy): Eukaryota > Viridiplantae > Streptophyta > Magnoliopsida > Poales > Poaceae > Triticum > Triticum dicoccoides. The sequence goes on from NC_041389.1 coordinate 322,813,737, forward strand.
ATTAAGCGTTTTTTGATCTATCCTTATAGATCTTGATGCTCAATGTTCAAGCAGCTTAATCCAGGTTTTCTATTGAAAAACACTTTTCAAATAACCCTATATGCTTTCCAGAAACTCTACATCATTTCTGATCAACAATAGTCAACAACATATACTCATCAGAAATTCTATAGTGCTCCCACTAACTTCTTTGGAAATACAAGTTTCTCATAAACTTTGTACAAACCCAAAATCTTTGATCATTCCATCAAAGCACATATTTTCACTTCGAGATGCTTGCTCTAGTCCATGGAAGGATCGCTGGAGCTAGCATACCTTTTAGCATCATTAGGATCGACAAAACCTTTCTGATTGTATCACATACAACCTTTCCTTATGAAAACTGGTAAGGGAACTCGTTTTGACATCCATCTGCCAGATTTCATAAATGCAGCTAATGCTAACATGATTCCGACGAACTTAAGCATCGCCACGGATGAGAAAATCTCATCGTAGTCAACTCCTTGAACTTGTGAAAAACTCTTCACCACAAGTCGAGCTTTATAGATGGTGACATTACCGTCCACGTCCGTCTTCTTCTTAAAGATCCATTTATCTCAATGGCTTGCCGATCATCGGGCAAGTCCACCAAAGTCCATGCTTTGTTCTGATACATGGATCCTATCTTGGATTTCATGGCTTCTAACCATTTGTTGGAATATGGGCCCACCATCGCTTCTCCATAGCTCGTAGGTTCATTGTTATCTAGCAACATGACCTTCAAGACAGGATTACTATACCACTCTGAAGTAGTACGCATCCTTGTCAACCTACGAGGTACGGTAGTGACTTGATCCGAAACTTCATGATCACTATCATAAGCTTCTACTTCAATTGGTGTAGGCGCCACAGGAACATCTTCCTGTGCCCTGCTACACACTAGTTAAAGTGACGGTTCAATAACCTCATCAAGTCTCCACCATCCTCCCACTCAATTCTTTCGAGAGAAACTTTTCCTCGAGAAAGGACCTGATTCTAGAAACAATCCCTTTTGCTTCCAGAACTGAGACTGGAGGTATACCCAACTGTTTTGGGTGTCCTATGAAGATGCATTTATCCGCTTTGGGTTCGAGCTTATCACCCAGAAACTTTTTCACATAAGCGTCGCAGCCCCAAACTTTCAAGAAACGACAACTTAGGTTTCTCTAAACCATAGTTCATATGGTGTCATCTCAACGGAATTACGTGGTGCCCTATTTAAAGTGAATGCGGTTGTCTCTAATGCCTAACCCATGAACGATAGTGGTAATTTGATAAGAGACATCATGGTATGCCCCATATCCAATAGGGTGCATCTATGATGTTCGGACACACCATCACACTATGTTGTTCCAGGCGGTATTAGTTGTGAAACAATTTCCACAATGTCTCAATTGTGTACCAAACTCATAACTCAGATACTCATCTCTATGATCATATCATAGACATTTTATCCTCTTGTCACGAAGATCTTAAACTTCACTCTGAAATTACTTGAACCATTCAATAATTCAAACTTGTGTTTCGTCAAGTAAACATACTCAGTATCTACTCAAATCATCTATGAAGTAAGAACATAACGATATCCACTACGTGCCTCAGCACTCATTGAACTTCACACATCAAAATGTATTACTTCCAACAAGTTGCTTTCTTGTTCCATTTCACTGAAACCGAGGCTTTCAGTCATCTTGCCCATATGGTATGATTTGCATGTCTCAAGTGATTCAAAATCAAGTGAGTCCAAACGGTCCATCTGCATGGAGTTTCTTCATGCGTATATACCAATAGACATGGTTCACATGTCTCAATCTTTTCAAAGACGAGTGAGTCCAAAGATCCATCAACATGGAGCTTCTTCATGCGTTTTATACCAATATGACTTACATGGCAGTGCCACAAGTAGGTGGTACTATCATTACTATCTTATATCTTTTGGCATGAACATGTGTATCACTACGATCGAGATTCAAGAAACCATTCATTTTGGGTGCAAGACCATTGAAGGTATTATTCAAATAAACAGAGTAACCATTATTCTCCTTAAATGAATAACCGTATTGCGATAGACATAATCCAATCATGTCTATGCTCAACGCCAACACCAAATAACAATTATATAGGTTTAACACCAATCTCGATGGTAGAGGGAGCGTGTGATGCTTGATCACATCAAGATTGGAAAACACTTCCAACACATATCGTCAGCTCACCTTTAGCTAGTCTCCGTTTATTCCGTTGCCTTTTATTTCAAGTTACTAACACTTAGCAACTGAATCGGTATCTAATACCCTGGTGCTACTAGGAGTACTAGTAAAGTACACATTAACATAATGTATATCCAATATACTTCTATTGACCTTGCCAGCCTTCTCATCTACCAAGTATCTAGGGTAATTCTGCTCCAGTGGCTGTTCCCTTTATTACAGAAGCACTTAGTCTCGGGTCTGGGTTCAACCTTGCCCTTGCCCTTCTTGAAACTAGTGGTTTCATTAACCATCAACAATTGACGCTCCTTCTTGATTTCTACTTTCGCGGTGTCAAACATCGCGAATATTTCAAGGATTATCATATCTATACCTTTATAGTTCATCACGAAGCTCTTAGCGGCTTGGTGGTAATGACTTTGGAAAAACATCACTATCTCATCTGGAAGATTAACTCCCACTCGATTCAAGTAATTGTGGTACTCAGACAATCTGAGCACAAGCTCAATGATTGAGCTTTTCTCCCTTAGTTTGCAAGCTGAGAAACTCGTGGAGGTCTTATACCTCTTGACATGGGCACGAGCCTGAAATCCCAATTTCAGCCCTCGAAACATCTCATATGTTTCGCGACTTTTCGAAATCGTCTTCGGTGCCTCAACTCTAAACCGTTTAACATTACTGAACTATCATGTAGTTATCAAAATGTGTGTGTCAGATGTTCGCAACATCCACATACGACATTCGAGGTTCAGCACACTGAGCGGTGCATTAAGGACATAAGCCTTCTTCGAAGCAACGAGGACAATCCTTAGTTTACGAACCTAGTCCGCATAATCGCTACTATCAACTTTCAACTGGATTTTCTCTTGGAACATATCTAAACAGTAGAACTAAAGCGCGAGCTTACGAGATGATTTGCAAAGATCTTTTGACTAAGTTCAGGATAATTGAGTTCATCTTATGAACTCCCACTCAGATAGACATCCCTCTAGTCATCTAAGGGATTACATGATCCGAGTCAACTAGGCCGTGTCCGATCATCACGTGAGATGGACTAGTCATCATCGGTGAACATCTTCATGTTGATCGTATCTACCATATGACTCATGCTCGACCTTTCGGTCTCTTGTGTTCCGAGGCCATGTATGTACATGTTAGGCTCGTTAAGTCAACCTAAGTCGCGTGTGTAAATCTGGCTTACACCCGTTGTATGTGAACATTAGAATCTATCGCACCCGATCATCACGTGGTGCTTCGAAACAACGAACTTTCGCAACGGTGCACAGTTAGGGGGAACACTTTCTTGAAATTTTAATGAGGGATCATCTTATTTAAGCTACAGTCGTTCTAAGAAAATAAGATGCATAAACATGATAAACATCATATGCAATCAAAAAGTGACATGATATGGCCAATATCATTTTGCTCCTTTTGATCTCCATCTTCGGGGCTCCATGATCATCATCGTCACCGGCATGACACCATGATCTCCATCATCGTGTCTCCATGAAGTTGTCTCGCCAACTATTACTTCTACTACTATAGCTAACAACTAAGCAATAAAGTAAAGTAATTACATGGCGTTGTTCAATGACACGCAGGTCATACAATAAATTAAGACAACTCCTATGGCTCCTGCCGGTTGTCATACTCATCGACATGCAAGTCGTGATTCCTATTACAAGAACATGATCAATCTCATACATCACATATCATTCATCATATTCTTTTGGCCATATCACATCACATAGTATACCCTGCAAAAACAAGTTAGACATCCTCTAATTGTTGTTTGCATGTTTTACGTGGCTGCTATGGGTTTCTAGCAAGAACGTTTCTTACCTACGCAAAACCACAACATGATATGTCAATTGCTATTTACCCTTCATAAGGACCCTTTTCATCGAATCTGATCTGACTAAAGTGGGAGAGACTGGCACCCACTAGCCACCTTATGCAACAAGTGCATGTCAGTCGGTGTAACCTGTCTCACGTAAGTGTATGTGCAAGGTTGGTCCGGGCCGCTTCATCCCACAATACTGTCAAAACAAGATTGGACTAGTAACGGTAAGCATATTGAACAAAATCAGCGCCCACAACAACTTGTGTTCTACTCGTGCATAGAAACTACGCATAGACCTAGCTCATGATGCCACTGTTGGGGAACGTAGCAGAAATTTAAAATTTTCTACGCATCACCAAGATCAATCTATGGAGAAATCTAGCAACGAGAGGAAGGGGAGTGCATCTACATACCCTTGTAGATCGCTAAGCGGAAGCGTTCAAGTGAACAGGGTTGATGGAGTCGTACTCGTCGTGATCCAAATCACCGATGATCCTAGTGCCGAACGGACGGCACCTCCGCGTTCAACACACATGCAGCCTAGTGACGTCTCCCATGCCTTGATCCAGCAAGGAGAGAGGGAGAGGTTGGGCAAGACTCTGTCCAGCAGCAGCACGACGGCGTGGTAGTGGTGGAGGAGCATGGCACTCCAACAGGGCTTCGCGAAGCACCGCAAGAGACGAGGAGGGAGAGGGGTAGGGCTGCGCCAAGAGGGAGATCAAATCATGTGTTGGATAGCCCCCAAACCTCAAGTATATATAGGGGGAGAGGAGGGGCTGCGCCCCCACCTAGGGTTCCCTCCCTAGGGGTGGCGGCAGCCCCCAGATCCCATCTGGGTGGCGGCCAAAGGGGGAGAGAAGGGGGGCGCACCTAGGGTGGGCCTTAGGGCCCATCTGGACCTAGGGTTTGCCCCCTCCCACTCTCCCTGCACCTTGGGCCTTGGTGGGGGCGCACCAGCCCACCTGGAGCTGGTCCCCTCCCACACTTTGCCCACGGAGCCTTCTGGGGCTGGTGGCCCCACCTGGTGGACCCCCCGGGACCCTCCCGGTGGTCCCGGTACGTTACCGGTAGGACCGGAAACTTTCCCGGTGACCAAAGCAGGACTTCCCATATATAAATCTTTACCTCCGGACCATTCTGGAACTCCTCGTGACGTCCGGATCTAATTCGGGACTCCGAACAACATTCGGTAACCATGTACATCTATTCCCTATAACCCTAGCGTTCGAACCTTAAGTGTGTAGATCCTACGGGTTCGGGAGACACGCAGACATGATCGAGACAACTCTCCGGCCAATAACCAACAGCAGATCTGGATACCCATGTTGGCTCCCACATGTTCCACGATGATCTCATGGGATGAACCATGATGTCAAGGATTCAATCAATCCCGTATTCAATTCCCTTTGTCTATAGGTATAGTACTTGCCCAAGATTCGATCGTCGGTATCCTGATACCTTGTTCAATCTCGTTACCGGCAAGTCTCTTTACTCGTTCCGTAACACATCATCCCATGATCAACCCCTTGGTCACATTGTGCACATTATGATAATGTCCTACCGAGTGGGCCCAGAGATACCTCTCCGTCACACGGAGTGACAAATCCCAGTCTCGATTCGTGCCAACTCAACAGACACTTTTAGAGATACCCGTAGTGTACCTTTATAGCCACCCAGTTACGTTGTGACGTTTGGTACACCCAAAGCATTCCTACGGTATCCGGGAGTTGCACAATCTCATGGTCTAAGGAACTGATACTTGACATTAGAAAAGCTTTAGCATACGAACTACACGATGTTTGTTCTAGGCTTAGGATTGGGTCTTGTCGATCACATCATTCTCCTAATGATGTGATCCCGTTATCAACGACATTCAATGTCCATGGTCAGGAAACCGTAACCATCTATTGATCAACGAGCTAGTCAACTAGAGGCTTACTAGGGACATGGTGTTGTCTATGTATCCACACATGTATCTGAGTTTCCTATCAATACAATTATAGCATGGATAATAAACGAATATCATGAACAAGGAAATATAATAATAATAACTAATTTATTATTGCCTCTAGGGCATATTTCCAACATTCGTACCCTACCATAATCTCTACATTTGTTCTCCGCTATTAGTGGCTTTGGAGTGACTCTTTGTTGCATGTTGAGGGATTGTTATATGATCTATCTATGTTATTATTGTTTAGAGAACTTGCACTAGTGAAAGTATGAACCCTAGGCCTTGTTTCCTACCATTGCAATACCGTTTACGCTCACTTTTATCATTAGTTACCTTGCTGTTTTTATTATTTCAGATTACAAAAACCTATATCTACTATCTATTTTGCACTTGTATCACCATCTCTTCGCCGAACTAGTGCACCTATACAATTTACCATTATATTGGGTGTGTTGGGGACACAAGAGACTCTTTGCTATTTGGTTGCAGGGTTGTTTGACAGAGACCATCTTCATCCTACGCCTCCCACGGATTGATAAACCTTAGGTCATCCACTTGAGGGAAATTTGCTACTGTCCTACAAACCTGTGCACTTGCAGGTCCAACAACGTCTACAAGAAGAAGGTTGTGTAGGAGACATCAAGCTCTTTTCTGGCGCCGTTTCCGGGGAGGTGAGTGCTGGAAGGTATATCTTTAGATCTTGCAATCGAATCTTTTTGTTTCTTGTTTTATCACTAGTTTAGTTTATAAAAGAAAACTACAGAAAAATGGAATTGAGTTTGTCTCATACGCTTCGTCTTCTTAATATCTTTCGTGAGTTTGATGGAAAGGAAAATTGTGCTCAAGTGCTAGAAGAAGAATTACATAGAATGCTTGGTATTAGATCTTTGTGCGATGAGCATGATTGCAATGTTGTTAGTATGAACTCCTTGAATATCCTTAGTACTAATGATGATTGCTCTAGTCATGATATCTCTTATAAGCATGTCAACTTTTGTGGAGTGCATGTTTGCATGAACACACCAAATAGAGAAGATATATATTGCAAGAGGCATAAGCATTTAGAAACTAAATGGTTGCAAGAAAGGCTAGATGTGAGTGCTGAAAATTTAAAATTCCTTTGCCATACTTGTGAACTTTGCAATGAACATGGTCATTTACATCTCCAATGCAAATTGTTTCATGACCGAATCGTGTCCAAAAATTGTGATGATTTGATTTCGCTTGCACATTATAATGAACTTAGTTTGCTTTTGGGTTATGAGGAGTTGAAACGTTTAACTAAGCCCATTCCAGAATTTAATCTTGAGCATTTCCTTCATATTGATCTAGAAAAGATTTATATGTTTTGTGCGGAGAATTGCATTGAAAATCCTTATATTGCCAATTACCTAATGAAAAGAAAGCAAATAGAAGATGATGAGAATACTAATGAAAGGGAAGAGACTTCCCAATATCCTCATATTATTTCTCATGATGAATCAGGTAATGAGGAGGAGCTTTCTATTCAACCAATCTCCTCAATAAGGAGCTCAAAGAGGAAGGTTGAACCCACACATAATATGAAGAAGAAAAAGAAAATAAGGAGCAACAAAGGTAGAAAGGTATCCCTCCCAAGTGATGTCGCTCCTACTACTCATTGTGATGATGATAATTGCTTTACTATTAGTGCTATCCATATTTTTAATGATGAGAGTAATTATGCTTATGATATGAAAGGGCACAAGCTTGGGGAAGCTATGTTTGATGAGGATGAAATATTTGAGAATATATTTGCTGAAATTAATGTTTGTACCAAGCTTGGGGATGCTATGTTTGATGAAGATGATATTTTTAGCATCCCAAGTTTTGATATGCAAAGTTGTTATGATGATAGCATGCCTCCTACTTATGATGATTATATTGTTGAAAGTGGGTTTGGAAGAGTGTAAACTTTAGGAAGTAGTTATCCCACTATTTTGGAGGATGTTGAATCTTATTGTGATGAATGTGAAAGTGGACTTGGAAGAGTGTCAACTCTATTTAGTGATGATTCCACTATCTTGGGAGAGGTTTCATCGATTATGATGAGAACGAAGTTGCTACTTACGATGATTATTGTGATGAAACTTATGCTATAAAAAGTAGTGATGATTATATTTACAAATCTTGTCATGATTTTGATTACCCTTTTTCTGAACATTACTCTTTTAATGTGGAAACAATTTTTAGTGTTCAAGTCTCTTATGATACTCCCACTATTCCGAATGAGAAGAATTTTGCTTATGTGGAGAGTAGTAAATTTTCTATGCTTGTAGATTTTGAAAAGAATGCTTTAGGTGCTGGTTATATTTTTGAATTCATTCATGATTCTACTGAAAATTATTATGAGGGAGGAATTTATTCTTGTAGGAATTGCAATAGTGCCAAGTTTCCTCTCTATGTGTTGAAAATTTTGAAGCTTTGCTTGTTTTGCCTTCCTATGCTTGTTGATTATTGTTCCCATAAGTTGTTTGCTCACAAAATCCCTATGCATAGGAAGTGGGTTAGACTTAAATGTGCTAGTCATATGCTTCATGATGCTCCTGTTATGTTTCAATTCTTATCTTTTATGTGAGCATCATTGTCATCATCATGCCTAGCTAGAAAGGCATTAAAGAAAAGCGCTTGTTGGGAGACAACCCAATATTTATCCTTAATGTTTTTGTGTGTTCACATGATTATTCTACTGTAATAATCATGTTTTATAGCTTTTGTTTCAATAAAGTTCCAAGTAAAACCTTTAGGATAGCTTACGGTGATAGTTGTGTTGATCCTGCTGAAAATCACAAACTTTTGGACCCAGTGAATTAGTTTTGTTAATTCACAGAGACGTGATCTTGATCTGATTCTTTTTGCTATGGATTGGTACACGAATTTCTTAGGACTTCCTAATTTGGTAGGATTTTTGGAGTTCCAGAAGTATACGTTTGATACAGATTACTACAAACTGTTCTGTTTTTGACATATTCTGTTTTCTATGTGTTGTTTGCTTATTTTGATGAATCTATCAGTAGTATCGGAGGGTATGAACCATAGATAAGTTGGGATACAGTAGATATTACACCAATATGAATTTATAATGAGTTCATTACAGTACCTAAGTGGTGGTTTTATTTTCTTATACTAACGGAGCTTACGAGTTTTCTGTTGAGTTTTGTGTTGTGGAGTTTTCATGTTTTGGGTAAAGATTCGATGGACTATGGAATAAGGAGAGGCAAGAGCCTAAGATTGGGGATGCCCAAGGCACCCCAAGGTAATATTCAAGGACAACCAAGAGCCTAAGCTTGGGGATGCCCAGGATGACATCCCCTCTTTGGCATCCCCTCTTTCGTCTTCATTCATCGGTAACTTTACTTGGAGCTATATTTTTATTCACCACATGATATGTTTTTTGCTTGGAGCGTCATTTTCTTTTGGTAGTATTTGCTTGCTGTTATTTAGATTAATATTTCTCATCTTTAGTTTCAATAAAAAAGTCAAGGATAGCCTTTACCATGCTTATTTTGCTAGTATACATGTTTCTGTTTGAAAACAGAAAGTTTACCGCTGTTGCAAAAATTCCCTAGAAAAGTAAGAGCATGATATAATAATGAAACCTTTTGCATGATGAGATCTGATAAATTTACTACAGTGGGAATTTTATTTCATAATTTTTGGAGTTAGGGAAGTATTGATACTCTTGCGTTCTTTGCAGACTATACTGTTTTGACAGATTGCTGTTATGTTTGCATTGTTTGCATATGTTTGCTTGTTTAATGATTCTATTTGAGGATTGGTGTATTAAATATGCAGAGGCATTTAGTATTCAATGTTGAATAATAATTTTAGTGATTTGTTACAGTAGAAAATGATAAGGTTTTGCATTGGTTTATACTAACCTATCTCACGAGTTCCTGTTGAGTTTGGTGTGGATGAAGCTGTTGATAAAAAGAGAAACCATTATATGAGAGGAATTAAGGAGACACAAAAGTTCAAGCTTGGGGATGCCCAAGGCACCCCAAGATAATATTTCAAGAAGTCTCAAGCATCTAAGCTTGGGGATGCCCCGGTAGGCATCCCACCTTTCTTCTTCAACAACTATCGGTTAGTATCTGTTGAGCCTAAGTTTTTGCTTCTTCACATGAGTTGTGCTATCCTTGCAATGTCATTTTGTTTTGCTTTTCTTGCTGTTTGAATACAATACCAAGATCTGAAATTCTTTAATGAGAGAGAGTCTTCACATAGTTACATAATTATTTAGCTACTTATTGATCTTCACTTATATCTTTTTGGAGTAGTTTTTCATTTACTCGTGTGCTTCACTTATATCCTATGAGTAAATTGTTGAATGAGTTGATTGTCATAAATCTGAAATTATATATGTCTCGTTTGCTTATCCCATGGGGAGTAATGACTTCACATCTAAGAAGTAGAGGTTGTAAATTTATTGAAGGTTAGCAAGCATTGTATTGGTCATTTGAACAATTCATGAAAGAATATTGAAGGAAGAGAGATTTCATATATAAATATACTATTGTAGACATCTTTTATAATTGGGGGCACTCATTAGGTATGACATGGTAAAGAGTTGATGTTGGACAAGGAAGACAATGTAATGGGTTATGTTTTTTGACATCTCAGTTAAAGTATATTGTCATGGATCATTCAAACATGTTGAGCTTGCCTTTCCCCCTCATGCTAGCCAAAATTCCTTGCACCAAGTAGAGATACTACTTGTGCTTCCAAATATCCTTAAACCCAGTTTTGCCATGAGAGTCCACCATACCTACCTATGGATTGAGTAAGATCCTTCAAGTAAGTTGTCATCGGTGCAAGCAATAAAAATTGCTCTCTAAATATGTATGATATTTTGGTGTGAAGAAAATAGCTTGATACAGATCTTGTTATGGAAGCAATAAAAGTGATGAACTACATAATAAAGGTTCATATACAAGTGGCAATATAAAGTGACATTCTTTCGCATTAAGATTTTGTGCATCCAACCCTAAAAGCGCATGACAACCTCTGCTTCCCTCTGCGAAGGGCCTATTTTTTTACTTTATGTCTTTTACCTGTATGCAAGAGTCAAGGTGATCTTCACCTTTCCCTTTTTCGTTTTATCCTTTGGCAAGCACTTTGTGTTGGGGTGATCCCGATATATATATCCAATTGGATGTAATTTAGCATGAACTATTATTGTTGACATCACCCAAAGGTGAATACGTTGGGAGGCAACACTATAAGCCCCTATCTTTCTCAGTGTTCGATTGAAACTCCATAACCATTAGTATTGCGTGAGTGTTAGCAATTGTAGAAGACTATATGATAGTTGAGTATGTGGAGTTTGTTATTCCTGAAAATAAGATGAATTGCAATTGTTTGAATGACTGAGAATGAAGTTTGCTAGTTTTCAAGAATGTTTATGGTCTATGCTTTGACATGTGAATTGCTTGTTACTTTACCGTGAGAAGTTTTATGAGATGAACTACTGTTATGACATATTATCATCCTAGAAAAGGTGATTGAAATTATCATTGATCAAACTTGTGCACCTTCTAGCATTCACACTTCATAAATTCTTTCTTTATCATTTACCTACTCGAGGACGAGTAGGAATTCATGCTATATTACTATCTGTTTTGAATGATTATGGGCTTTATCATACACTTTTATATTACTTTTGGGACTAACCTATTAACCGGAGGCCCAACCCATATTGCTGTTTTATTGCCTGTTTCAGTATTTCGAAGAAAAGGAATATCAAATGGAGTCCAAACGGAATGAAACCTTCAGCATTGTGATTTTTTGGAAGAATATCATCCTGGAGGCTTGGAGATCAAGTCAGAAGATACTCGAGGAGCCCAGGAGATAGGGGGCGCCCCCCTACAGGGCGTGGACCCCTATCTCGTGGACCCCTCGAGCACCCCCCGACCGACTTCTTTCGCCTATATAACCCTACGTACCCTAAAACCATCGAAAATCAAGATAGATCGAGAGTTCTGCGGCCGCAAGCCTCTGTAGCCACCGAAAACCTCTCGGGAGCCTGTTCCGGCACCCTGTCGGAGGGGGAACCCATCACCGGTGGTCATCTTCATCATCTTGGCGCTATCCATGACGAGGAGGGAGTAGTTCACCCTCGGGGCTGAGGGTATGTACCAGTAGCTATGTGTTTGATCTCTCTCTCTCTCTCTCGTGTTCTCTCTATGGCACGATCTTGATGTATCGCGAGCTTTGCTATTATAGTTGGATCTTATGATGTTTCTCCCCCCTCTACTCTCTTGTGATGAATTGAGTTTCCCTCTTGAAGTTATCTTATTGGATTGAGTCTTTATTTGAGAACACTTGATGTATGTTTTGGTGATCAACTTGCGGGTTCCGCCCATGAACCTATGCATAGGGGTTGGCACACGTTTTCTTGACTCTCTGGTAGAAACTTTGGGGCACTCTTTGAAGTACTTTGTGTTGGTTGGATGAATCTGGGATTGTGTGATGCATATCGTATAATCATGCCCACGGATACTTGAGGTGACAATGGAGTATCTAGGTGACATTAGGGTTTTGGTTGATTTGTGTCTTAAGGTGTTATTCTAGTACAAACTCTTTAATAGATCGATCCGAAAGAATAACTTTGAGGTGGTTTCGTACCCTACCATAATCTTTAGGTTTGTTCTCCGCTCTTAGTGGCTTTGGAGTGACTCTTTGTTGCATGTTGAGGGATTGTTATATGATCTATCTATGTTATTATTGTTGAGAGAACTTGCACTAGTGAAATTATGAACCCTAGGCCTTGTTTCCTACCATTGCAATACCGTTTACGCTCACTTTTATCATTAGTTACCTTGCTGTTTTTATTATTTCAGATTACAAAAACCTATATCTACTATCTATTTTGCACTTGTATCACCATCTCTTCGCCGAACTAGTGCACCTATACAATTTACCATTGTATTGGGTGTGTTGGGGACACAAGAGACTCTTTGCTATTTGGTTGCAGGGTTGTTTGACAGAGACCATCTTCATCCTACGCCTCCCACGGATTGATAAACCTTAGGTCATCCACTTGAGGGAAATTTGCTACTGTCCTACAAACCTATGCACTTGCAGGTCCAACAACGTCTACAAGAAGAAGGTTGTGTAGTAGACATCAGTCTCTTCGAATTATCAGTTTGGTTTAGCCAACTAGATTGATCTTTCTTGCAATGGGAGAAGTGCTTAGCTTTGGGTTCAATCTTGCGGTGTCCTTTCTGAGTAACAACAGGGGTAGCAAGGTACGTATTGTATTGTTGCCATCGAGGATAAAAAGATGGGGTTTATATCATATTGCTTGAGTTTAGTCCTCTACATCATGTCATCTTTCTTAATGCGTTACTCTGTTCTTATGAACTGAATACTCTAGATGCATGTTGGATAGCGGTCGATGTGCGGAGTAATTGTAGTAGATGCAAAATCGTTTCGATCTACTTGTCACAGACATGATTCCTATATACATGATCATGCCTAGATATTCTCATAACTATGCGCTTTTCTATCAATTGCTCGATAGTAATTTGTTCACCCACCGCAAGATATGCTATCCTGAGAGAATCCACTAGTGAAACCTATGGCCCCGAGTCTCTTTTCCATCGTATTATATCTCTTTTATTTACATTGCATCTCGTTTACTATTTTGCAATCTTTACTTTTCAATCTATACAACAAAAATACCAAAAATATTTATCTTATTATCTCTATCAGATCTCACTTTGCAAGTGGCCGTGAAGGGATTGGCAACCCCTTTATCACGTTGGTTGCAAGGTTCTTATTTATTTGTGCAGGTACAAGGCGACTTGCATGTAACCTCCTACTGGATTGATACCTTGGTTCTCAAAAACTGAGGGAAATACTTACGCTACTTTGCTGCATCACCCTTTCCTCTTCAAGGGAAAACCAACACATGCTCAAGAGATAGCAATATTCTTACATGCCATGTCACAATCCTTTGTCACACCATATGCTATGCTTGATGACGACACTTTGTCACACCATATGCTATGCCTGATCTCTGTGCATCAGTGTCATCCCTGGATCGGTAATGCTGACACGCACAGTACTTGAAAGATTTATAACAGAGTAGCAATCACACACTTATTACATCGAATGTCTCAAAAGAGAACTTATTACAATAAATATGGCCTAAGGCCATCTAAATACAACGGAAGGCTTGGAAGATAAAGTGAGTCCATCAACTCCAACGACATCACTAAGTGAAAGATCACGACCTAAGGCACCTTACTCGTCGTCTGAAAAGTCTACAACATGAACGTTGCAGCCCGAAACGTGTCAGCACATGGAATATGCTGGCAATGTAACACATAGAGAGTAATGAGCAGAATAAAGCTATCACTACATGCATATATGGGTGGTGGAAAGCTCTATGGTTACAGTTTTGCATAAAACCAATTTTCCCTACAACAAAGGAATAAATTTATTTAACTATCATGGTGGTTGTTAAACATTGAGAAGGTTCACCCAACTCAATCCCAATTAAGTATCATCATTAAACCCAATCAAATTATATTAAGAGTGATGAGATCCACATGATAATCCAAGAACTAGATACTCAAAACGTCCATAACCGGGGACACGGCTAACCATGATTAGTTTGTACACTCTGTAGAGGTTTGCACACTTTTCCCCACAAGACTCGAATACATCCATGGTCGGAGAAACGAGACACAGTCTTTCTGAAACAATAACTCTTTACTCCGGATGGACAGTTACACCTACTTTCCCCTACATTTGCTAGCCCACCATTGAAAGAGGTCTTGTAACGTACTCAACTATGCAAGAGCCCATAATAGCTTGTGGCTGCACACGAAAATTTCTAGCATGAATAATCTTATGATCCCTTTGAGCCTGCGTGGCGGTCCATAGGAGAATCACACGGTACCCCAGGATTTCCAAAAATACAGGCAACACTGGGTTCCCCAGGTGCCTCAATCCACCCAGATGTGTATTAAAGTAGCCACCTTAAGTTAACCATTAATTAACAATACTCACATCTGTCATGGATACACTCACCCAATCCACGTCTACTAGTATAGCATAGCAATATAAGCAAACGTAGAAGTAACTCCCAAAAGTTTGATAATAATCAGGACAATAGGTACTACCTCATCTACTTCCCAAAACCCACATATTAATCAGATCCTAACCATGAAATTGTTTCAGGATTGATCTAATGCAATAAAACTAGGTAGTAAATAGGTATGATCAAAGTGTTACTTGCCTTGCTGATGATCCGTGAAACCTAGAGACTCGTAGTAGCACGGTTCCCACTCCGGGTACTCTATCGCGAACAAATAAGCACACAATAAGCACTCAACTACAAGCACGGGTAAAACTCAAATAAGAGATCTAACCAGAAAGTTCAACTTAAGAACTCCGGTTTGCAAAAAGAATCAAATCAAACGAACCAATGAAACTCAAACTGCGAAAGAAACAAGATCCGTTTACTAATCTGGACTTAAGTCAAATTTTACAGTAGCAAAAACTTGTTTAAGTAGGTCAAACAGAAAGAGGGCTTCGAGACAAAACTCTAGGCGCTTGAATCGCCTGATTCCAATAAACGAGCGAAAAGATAAACTAAAACGAAAATCAGGGCAGAAATCACGATAAAAAATAATTGCGGAAAACCCCGGAAAAAGAAAAACTGACGAACAGGCTAACGAACGAACGTTCACTGTCTGTGGATAAATGGTGAAAATCGTTCGTTAAAATGAACGAACGAATGGGCGTTCGCTAAATAACTAAACCGAAAAAAACAAATCTATTAAAAAAATAAAACGCTGTTTCTAAAAAAACGACAGTTTTCTTGAAGAAAACCGCGGCGGCGGCGGCTACTTCCGGCGGGTCCGGCGAGTGGCGGCGGCGAGTCCGGCGGGCGGCGGGGCGACGGCGGTGGGGCTCCGACGGGGCTCCAGTGGGCGGTGGCGGTAGGCGGCAGCGGCGGCGGGTGGCGTCGCAGCGGCGGCGGCGACAACCGGCGGCGGCAGCGGGCACGGCTTAGGGTTAGGGTTAGGGTGTGGGGGCGGCGGTGGGCTCGGGTGGGCTGGGCAGCTCGGGGGTGGCGGCTTATAAGAGGGCCGGCTGGGGAGTCCTAGCCGGATACGGCCCGGAGTCGGCTCGTTTTTTTCATAATAATTACACGCAGAAAAACAATTAAAAGAAATACTAAACGGACTCCAAAAATCCTGAAATAAATTTTCCCTGTCCTCGAAAAATATAGCAGACAAAGTGAACATTTATTTAGGCCTATAATGCAATTTCGAAAAACGCATATTTTTCCTAATTCAAATAAAATAGCGATAAAACTCAGAATAAAATTCTTATTTGATTTTAATATTAAATCTCCAATATTTCTTTATTTTGGGAAAGCCATTTTATTCCCTCTCTTTTATTTTTATAAAAGAAATATTTGAAGAGAAAATAATTAAAATCAAACGATCCTCTTTTCAAAATTTGAGAAAAACTCAAATATGAAAATAATGAAATCCCCAACTCTCTCCGTGGGTCCTTGATTTGCGTAGAATTTCTAGGATCAAACCAAAATGCAATAAAATATGATATGCAATGATGATCTAATGTATAACATTCCAAATTGAAAATTTGGGATGTTACAAACCTACCCCCCTTAAGATGAATCTCGCCCTCGAGATTCGGGTTGGCTAGAAAATAGGTGAGGATGATCCTTCCGTAGGTCTTCCTCTCGCTCCCAGGTGGCTTCATCTTTGGTATGGTGGCTCCGTGAACTTTGCAAAACTTGATAACCTTGTTGCATGTGACTCGGCTAGCAAACTCGAGAATCTTGACTGGTTTCTCCTCATAGGTCAAGTCACTATCCAACTGAATCGCTTCCAGTGGTACTGTATCTCTCAGAGGAATATCAGCCATCTCTGTGTGGCACTTCTTCATCTGGGAAACATGGAACACATCATGAACTCCTGAAAATCCTTCGGGCAATTCCAACTTGTAAGCAACTTCTCCCATACGTTCCAAAACTTTATATGATCCCACAAAACATGGTGCTAACTTTCCCTTAACTCCAAAACACTTCACTCCTCGAAGTGGGGACACACGAAGATAAACTCTATCTCCGACTTCATAAACTGTCTGCTTGCGTTTAGAATCCGCATAGCTCTTCTACCAGGATTGGGCTACCTTGAGTCTATCACGAATCAACTTAACCTTCACTTCAGACTCTTTAATCAAATCTGGTCCAAATAACTGATGGTCTCCAACTTCATCCCACAACAACGGTGTCCTGCACCTCCTTCCGTACAAAGCTTCGATAGGGGCCATCTTCAAATTGGATTGATAACTATTGTTGTAAGAGAACTCTACGAAAGGCAAATTGTCGTCCCAACTAGATCCATAATCTAGCGCACAAGCTCTCAACATGTCCTCCAGTATCTGATTGACTCTCTCGGTCTGTCCATCTGTCTGTGGATGAAAGGCTGTACTGAACTCTAGCCTGGTACCCAAAGTTTCGTGCAACTGATTCTAGAATTTTGAGGTAAACTGGGTCCCTCTATCTGATACAATGGCCCTCGGAACTCCATGCAGACATACGATCCTGGTCATGTATATCTTTGCTAACTTAGCACTGGTATAAGTGGTCTTCACTGGGATGAAATGAGCTACCTTCGTCAGACGATCGATTACAACCCATATCGAGTCATAGCCTGAACGAGTCCTGGGCAATCCCGTGATAAAATCCATGCCTAGCTTATCCCACTTCCATTCAGGTATCGGCAATGGCTGTAGTAATCCTGCTGGCTTCTGATGCTCTGCCTTTACTCTCTGACATACATCACAAACTGCTACGTACTCCGCAATATCCTTCTTCATTCCGGTCCACCAGAAACTATCCTTCAAATCCAGATACATCTTGGTATTTCCTGGGTGAATCAAATACAGCGAATCATGGGCCTCTTGCAGAATTAACTTCCTGATCTCCAGATCATTTGGCACATATACGCGGTCCTCAAACCATAAGGTATCATGTTTATCCTCACGAAATCCCTTAGCTTTACCTTTGTTCATCCTTTCCTTTATCTCGGCAATCTCCTTGTCCATCTTCTGGGCTTCTCTGATCTTATCCATCAAGGTAGACTGAATCTCTAAAGCTGCTACATGGCCTCTCGGAACTATCTCTAAACATAGTTCATGAAGATCCTATGCTAACTCCTTGGGTAACTCTCCGGTCATGAGTGTGTTGACATTACTCTTGCGGCTCAATGCATCGGCTACTATGTTAGCCTTTCCTGGATGATAATGCAACCTCATATCATAATCCTTAATGAGCTCCAACCATCTCCTTTGCCTGAGATTCAACTCCTTCTGCATGAAGATATACTTCAAACTCTTATGATCCGTGTACACCTCACAATGGTTTCCGATGAGAAAATGTCTCCATGTCTTCAACGCATGCACTACGGCTGCTAACTCCAAATCGTGTGTAGCATAATTCAATTCATGGGGTTAAAGCTATCGTGAGGCACATGAAACAACTCTTCCCTCCTGCATAAGCACTGCTCCAAGTCCTCGACGAGAAGCATCGCAATATACTTCATAATCCTTATGTTGATCTGGCAGAATCAACACTGGTGATGAAACCAAACGTTTCTTCAACTCCTGGAAACTGGCCTCACATTCCTCAGTCCACTTGAATTTGGTGTCCTTCTTCAACAACTCTGTCATAGGCTTTGCAATCTTTGAGAAATTCTCAATGAACCTCCGGTAGTATCCTGCGAGTCCAAGAAAAATCCGGATCACTCCAACTGACGTGGGTGCTTCCCAATTTGTCATAGTGACAACCTTGGTGGGGTCTACTACTATTCCTTCTCCGAATATAGCATGTCAGAGGAATCCAACTTCCTTCAACCAAAACTCACACTTGCTGAACTTGGCATATAATTGGTGTTCTTTGAGCTTCCCAAGTACCAAACGTAAATGCTCCTTATGCTCCTCTTCATTCTTCGAGTAAACCAGAATATCATCAATAAACACCACGACAAACTTATCCAGAAACTCCATAAACACCTTGTTCATCATGTTCATGAAATAGGCAGGTGCTTGATACGTCTCCAACGTATCTATAATTTTTGATTGCTCCATGCTATTATATTACCCCTTTTGGATGTTTCTGGGCTTTATTTTACACATTTATATCATTTTTGGGACTAACCTACTAACCGGAGGCCCAACCCGTATTGTTGTTTTTTTGCCTATTTCAGTATTTCGAAGAAAAGGAATATCAAACGGAGTGCAAACGGAATGAAACCTTCAGGAGCGTGATTTTTGGAACGAACGTGATCCAGAGGACTTGGAGTGCAAGCCAAGAAGCAGCTGAGGCGGCCACGAGGGTGGGGGGCGGGCCCACCCCTACAGGGCGTGCCCCCCTATCTCTTGGGCCCCTCGGGCGGCCACCGACGTACTTCTTCTTCCTATATATACCCACGTACCCTGAAAACATCCGGGGAACCAACGAAAAACAATTTCCACCGCCGTAACCTTCTGTATCCGCGAGATCCCATCTTGGAGCCTTCGCCGATGCTCCGCCGGAGGGGGAATCGACCATGGAGGGCTTCTACATCAACACCATAGCCTCTCCGAATAGTTGTGAGTAGTTTACCACAGACCTTCGGGTCCATAGTTATTAGCTAGATGGCTTCTTCTCTCTTCTTGGATCTCAATACCATGTTCTCCCCCTCTCTTGTGGATATCTATTCAATGTAACTCTTTTTGAGGTGTATTTGTCGAGATCCGATGAATTGTGGGTTTATGATCAAGTTTATCTGTGAGAAATATTTGAATCTCCTATGAATTCTTTTATGTATGATTGAGTTATCTTTGCATGTCTCTTCGAATTATTAGTTTGGTTTGGCCTACTAGATTGATCTTTCTTGCCATGGGAGAAGTGCTTAGGTTTGGGTTCAATCTTGCGGCGTCCTTTCCCAGTGACAGCAGGGGCAGCAAGGCACGTATTGTATTGTTTCCATCAAGGATAAAAAGATGGGGTTTATATCATATTGCTTGAGTTTATCCCTATACATCATGTCATCTTTCTTAATGCGTTACTCTGTTCTTATGAACTTAATACTCTAGATGCATGCTGGATAGCGGTTGATGTGTGGAGTAATAGTAGTAGATGCAGGCAGGAGTCGGTCTACTTGTCACGGACGTGATGCCTATATACATGATCATGCCTAGATAATCTTATAATTATTCACTTTTCTATCAATTGCTCGACAGTAATTTGTTCACCCATTGTAATACTTATGCTCTCTTGAGAGAAGCCACTAGTGAAACCTATGGCCCCGGGTCTATCTTTTATCATAAGCTTTCAATCTACTTTTATTTTCATCTTTACTTTTTTTATCTATATTATAATATACCAAGAATATATTTATCATATCATATTATCTCTATCAGATCTCACTTTCGCAAGTGGACGTGAAGGGATTGACTACCCCTTTATTGCGTTGGTTGCGAGTTCTTTGTTTGTTTGTGTAGGTGCGTGGGACTTTTGAGGAGCCTCCTACTGGATTGATAGTTCTCAAAAACTGAGGGAAATACTTACGCTACTATTGCTGCATCACCCTTTCCTCTTCAAGGAAAACCAACGCAAGCTCAAGATGTAGCAAGAAGGATTTCTGGCGCCGTTGCCGGGGAGGTCTTCACTCAAGTCAAGACATACCAAGTACCCATCACAAACTCATCTCTCTCGCATTTACATTATTTGCCATTTGCCTCTCGTTTTCCTCTCCCCCACTTCGCCCTTGCCGTTTTATTCGCCCTCTCTTCCCCAATCTTCTCCTCTCTTTTTCGCTTGCCTTTTATGTTTTCTTATGTGTTGGATTACTTGTGGCCATGGATCAAGATAATACCAAATTGTGTGATTTCTCCAATACCAATTATAATGATTTCCTTAGTACTCCGATTGCTCCTCTTAATGATGTTGAGTCTTGTGAAATCAATACTGCTTTGCTGAATCTTGTTGCGAAAGATCAATTTGCCGGCCTTCCTAGCGAAGATGCCGCTACTCATCTAAACAACTTTGTTGATTTGTGTTATATGCAAAAGAATAAAGATACAGATAATGATAATGTTAAATTGAAGTTATTTCCATTTTCACTTAGAGATCGTGCCAAAGTTTGGTTTTTGTCTTTGCCTAAAAATAGTATTGATTCTTGGAACAAGTGCAAAGCTGCTTTTATCTCTAAGTATTTTCTCCCGCTAAGATCATCTCTCTTAGGAACGATATTATGAATTTTAAACAACTTTATCATGAGCATGTTTCGCAATCTTGGGAAAGAATGAAATTGATGATTCGCAATTGCCCTACTCATGGTTTGAATTTATGGATGATCATACAAAATTTTTATGCCGGTTTGAACTTTGCTTCTAGAAATCTTTTAGATTCGGCCGTGGGAGGCACGCTTATGGAAATCACTTTAGGAGATGCTACAAAACTTCTTGATAATATTATGGCTAATTATTCTCAATGGCACACTGAAAGATCTTCTAGTAAAAAAGTGCATGCTATAGAAGAAATTAATGTTTTGAGTGGAAAGATGGATGAACTTATGAAATTATTTGCTACTAAGAGTGCTCCTTTTGATCCCAATGATATGCCTTTGTCTACTTTGATTGAGAATAATAATGAATCTATGGATGTGAATTTTGTTGGTAGGAATAGTTTTGGAAACAATGCTTATAGAGGAAACTTTAATCCTAGACCGTTCCCTAGTAATTCCTCTAATAATTATGGAAATTCCTACAATAATTTTTATGGTAATTTTAATAATATGCCCTCTGATTTTGAGAATAGTGTGAAAGAATTTATGATCTCTCAAAAGAATTTTAATGCTTTGCTTGAAGAAAAATTGCTCAAAATTGATGATTTGGCTAGGAACGTTGATAGACTTTCGCTTGATGTTGATTCTCTTAAACTTAGATCTACTCCTCCTAAGCATGATATCAATGAGTCTCTCAAAGCCATGAGAATTTCCATTTATGAGTGCAAGGAAAGAACCGCTAGATTGCGTGCTAAGAAAGATTGCTTTGTAAAGGCGTGTTCTTCTAGTTTCCGTGAAAATAATGATGAAGATCTTAAATTTATTGATGTGTACCCTATTAGATCTTTGTTTTGCAATATGAATCTTAATAATAATGGGACTGGAGATGAGTCAACTTTAGTTAGAAGGCGTCCCAATAATTCAGAGTTTTTAGATCTTGATGCTAAATTTGGTAAAAGTGGGATTGGAGAGGTCATGACTTTAAAT
Source organism: Triticum dicoccoides (assembly GCF_002162155.2). Taxonomy (NCBI): domain Eukaryota; kingdom Viridiplantae; phylum Streptophyta; class Magnoliopsida; order Poales; family Poaceae; genus Triticum; species Triticum dicoccoides. The sequence continues at coordinate 322,836,087 of NC_041389.1, forward strand.
AGCATTGAACCCACTATCTTGGATTTCAAGGAATTTGATTATGATAATTGTTCTTTAGAAGGTTGTATTTCCTTATTGCAATCCGTTGTTAATTCTCCTGATGCTTATAGTCAAAATAAAGCTTTTACCAAACATATCATTGATGCCTTGATGCAATCTTATGATGAAAAACTTAATTTGGAAGTTTCTATACCTAGAAAACTTAATGATGAGTGGGAACCTACTATAAAGATTAAAATTAAAGATCATGAGTGTTTTGATTTGTGTGATTTGGGTGCTAGTGTTTCCACGATTCCGAAAACTTTATGTGATATTCTAGGTTTCCATGATCTTGATGATTGCTCTTTAAATTTGCACCTTGCAGATTGCACCATTAAAAAGCCAATGGGAAGGATCAATGATGTTCTCATTGTTGCAAATAGAAATTTGGTGCCCGTAGATTTTATCGTTCTTGATATAGATTACAATCTTTCTTTCCCTATTATTCTTGGTAGACCTTTCCTTAGAACGATTGGCGCGATTATTGATATGAAGGAAGGGAATATTAGATTCCAATTTCCATTAAGGAAAAGCATGGAGCACTTTCCAAGAAAGAAAGCTAAATTACCTTATGAAATCTATCATGCGGGCTACTTATGAATTGAGTGTCAAAGATGGCACTACTTAGATCTATATTCTGTTTAGATGTGTTTTTATGTTTTAATTAGTGTTTGTGCCAAGTAGAACATATAGGATAACCTATGGTGATAGTTAATTTGATTCTGCTGAAAAACAGAAACTTTGCATGCACTAAATTAGTTTTGTTAAATCAAATAAACGTGATTTTGCGTTGATTCTTTTTGCTTCTGATCAATAGACAAATTGCCCAGTACTTCCTATTTTGGTAGGATGTTTAAAGTTCCAGAAGTTTGCGTTAGTTACATATTGCTACAGACTGTTCTGTTTTTGACAGATTCTGTTTTTCGTGTGTTGTTTGCTTATTTTGATGCATCTATGGCTAGTATTAAGTTCTATGAACCATAAAGAACTTGGAATACAGTAGTTTTAACACCAATATAAATAAAGAATTAGTTCATTACAGTACCTTATGTAGTGGTTTTGTTTTCTTTCACTAACGGAGCTTATGAGATTTCCTATTGAGTTTTGTGTTATGAAGTTTTCAAGTTTTGGGTAAAGATTTGATGGACTATGGAATAAGGAGTGGCAAAAGCCTAAGCTTGGGGATGCCCATGGCACCCCAAGATATTCAAGAATAGCCAAAAGTCTAAGCTTGGGGATGCCCCCGGAAGGCATCCCCTCTTTCGTCTTCGTTCATTGGTAACTTTACTTGGAGCTATATTTTTATTCGCCACATGATATGTGTTTTGCTTGGAGCGTCATGTATGATATTAGTATTTGCTATTTAGTTTACCAAAATCATCCTTGCTATACACACCTTTTGGGAGAAGCCCACTTGATTGAAATTTATTAGAATACTCTATGTGCTTCACTTATATCTTTTGAGCTAGATAGTTTTTGCTCTAGTGCTTCACTTATATCTTTTAGAGCATGGCGGTGGCTTAATTTTGTAGAAATTGCTAGTATCTCATGCTTCACTTATATTGTTTTGAGAGTCCTTTAGAACAACATGGTATTTGATATGGTTATAAAATTGGTCCTAGAATGGTAGGCATCCAAGTTGGGTATAATAAAAACTATCATAGGAAGTGAATTGGATGCTATGATCAACTTGATACTTGATAATTGTTTTGAGATATGGAGGTAGTGATATTAAAGTCATGCTAGTTGGGTGATTGTGAATTTAAAGAATGCTTGTGTTGAAGTTTGTGATTCCCGTAGCATGCACGTATGGTGAACCGCTTTGTGATGAAGTTGGAGCACAATTTTATTTATTGATTGTCTTCGTTATGAGTGGCGGTCGGGGACGAGCGATGGTCTTTTCCTACCAATCTACCCCCCTAGGAGCATGCGCGTAATACTTTGTTTTTGATGACTTGTAGATTTTTGCAATAAGTATATGAGTTCTTTTGACTAATGTTGAGTCCATGGATTATACGCACTCCCACCCTTCCACCATTGCTAGCCTCTCTTGTGCCGCGCAACTTCCGCCGGTACCATACACCCACCATATACCTTCCTCAAAACAGCCACCATACCTACCTATTATGGCATTTCCATAGCAATTCCGAGATATATTGCCATGCAACTTTCCACCGTTCTGTTTATTATGACACACTTCATCATTGTCATATTGCTCTTTGCATGATCATGTAGTTGACATCGTATTTGTGGCAAGGCCACCTTCATAATTTTCATACATGTCGCTCTTGATTCATTGCATATCCCGGTACACCGCCGGAGGCATTCATATAGAGTCATATCTTGTTCTAGTTTTGAGTTGTAAATCAATAAAAGTGTGATGATTTTCATTATTAGAGCATTGTCCTAGTGAGGAAAGAATGATGGAGACTATGATTCCCCCACAAGTCGGGATGAGACTTCGGACTTTACAAAAGAAAAAAAAGAAAAAAAAGAAAAAGAGAAAGGCCAAAAAGAAGAAAAAAAAAGAAAGGCCAAAGAAAAAAAAGGGGAAAAAGAAAAAAAGGAGAAAAAAGAATAAAAAGAAAAAAAAGAATAAAAGAAAATAAAAATGAGAGAAAAAGAGAGAAGGGACAATGCTACTATCCTTTTACCACACTTGTGCTTCAAAGTAGCACCATGATCTTCATGATAGAGAGTCTCCTATGTTGTCACTTTCATATACTAGTGCGAATTTTTCATTATAGAACTTGGCTTGTATATTCCAATGATCGGCTTTCTCAAAATGCCCTAGGTCTTCATGAGCAAGCGAGTTGGATGCACACCCACTTAGTTTCTTTTGTTGAGCTTTCATACATTTATAGCTCTAGTGCATCCGTTGCATGGCAATCCCTACTCACTCACATTGATATCTATTAATGGGCATCTCCATAGATCGTTGATACGCCTAGTTGATGTGAGACTATCTTCTCCTTTTTGTCTTCTCCACAACCACCATTCTATTCCACTTATAGTGCTATGTCCATGGCTCACACTCATGTATTGCGTGAAAGTTGAAAAAGTTTGAGACTACTAAAGTATGAAACAATTGCTTGGCTTGTCATCGGGGTTGTGCATGATTAAATGCTTTGTGTGATGAAGATAGAGCAACATCAAGACTATATGATTTTGTAGGGATAACTTTCTTTAGCCATGTTATTTTGAGAAGACATGATTGCTTTTATTAGTATGCTTGAAGTATTACTATTTCTTATGTCAATATGAACTTTTATTTTGAACCATCTGGATCTGAACATTCATGCCACAATAAAGAAAATTACATTGAGAATTATGCTAGGTAGCATTTCACATCAAAAATTCTGTTTTTATCATTTACCTACTCGAGGACGAGCAGGATTAAGCTTGGGGATGCTTGATACGTCTCCAACGTATCTATAATTTTTGATTGTTTCATGCTATTATATTACCCCTTTTGGATGTTTATGGGCTTTATTTTACACATTTATATCATTTTTGGGACTAACCTACTAACTGGAGGCCCAGCCCGTATCGTCTTTTTTGCCTATTTTAGTATTTCGAAGAAACGGAATATCAAATGGAGTCCAAACGGAATGAAACCTTCGGGAGCGTGATTTTTGGAACGAACATGATCCAGAGGACTTGAAGTGCAAGCCAAGAAGCAGCCAAGGCGGCCATGAGGGTGGGGGGTGCGCCCACCCCTACAGGACGTGCCCGGTGTCTCGTGGGCCCCTCGTGCGGCCACCGACGTACTTCTTCTTCCTATATATACCCACGTACCCCGAAAACATCCAGGGAGCCAACGAAAAACAATTTCCACCACCGTAACCTTCTATATCCGCGAGATCCCATCTTGGAGCCTTCGCCGGCGCTCCGCCGGAGGGCGAATCGACCACGGAGGGCTTGTACATCAACACCATAGCCTATCCGATGAGTTCTGAGTAGTTTACCATAGACCTTCGGGTCCATAGTTATTAGCTAGATGGCCTCTTCTCTCTTTCTGGATCTCAATACCATGTTCTCCCCCTCTCTTGTGGAGATCTATTCGATGTAGCTCTTTTTGCGGTGTGTTTGTCGAGATCCGATGAATTGTGGGTTTATGATCAAGTTTATCTATGAGAAATATTTGAATCTCCTTTGAATTCTTTTATGTATGATTGAGTTATCTTTGCAAGTCTCTTCGAATTATCAGTTTGGTTTGGCCTACTAGATTGATCTTTCTTGCCATGGGAGAAGTGCTTAGCTTTGGGTTCAATCTTGTGGTGTCCTTTCCCAGTGACAGCAGGGACAGCAAGGCACGTATTGTATTGTTGCCATCGAGGATAAAAAGATGGGCTTTATACCATATTGCTTGAGTTTATCCCTCTACATCATGTCATCTTTCTTAATGCGTTACTCTGTTCTTATGAACTTAATACTCTAGATGCATGCTGGATAGCGGTCGATGTGTGGAGTAATAGTAGTAGATGTAGGTAGGAGTCGGTCTACTTGTCATGGATGTGATGTCTATATACATGATCATGCCTAGATAATCTCATAATTATTCGCTTTTCTATCAATTGCTCGACAGTAATTTGTTCACCCACCGTAATACTTATGCTCTCTTGAGAGAAGCCACTAGTGAAACCTATGGCCCCCGGGTCTATCTTTTATCATGTAAGCTTTCAATCTACTTTTATTTGCACCTTTACTTTTCTTATCTATATTATAAAATACCAAAAATATATTTATCATATCATACTATCTCTATCAGATCTCACTTTCTCAAGTGGCCGTGAAGGGATTGACAACCCCTTTATTGCGTTGGTTGCGAGTTTTTTGTTTGTTTGTGTAGGTGCGTGGGACTTTTGAGGAGCCTCCTACTGGATTGATACCTTGGTTCTCAAAAACTGAGGGAAATACTTACGCTACTATTGCTGCATCACCCTTTCCTCTTCAAGGAAAACCAACGCAAGCTCAAGACGTAGCAGTGCCTTAGTCAGACCAAATGACATAACAATATACTCATATAGTCCGTATCTCATGGTAAAAGCTGTCTTAGGTATATCCTGCTGCTGAATCTTCAGCTGGTGGTATCCTGATAGCAGATCGATCTTGGAAAATACTTTAGCTCCTTGCAACTGGTCAAACAAATCATTGATCACCGGCAGTGGGTACTTGTTCTTGATTGTCACTTCATTCAATCCACGATAATCAACAACCATCCTCAATGATCCATCCTTCTTCTCCACTAGAAGCAGTGGTGATCCCCAAGGTGAGGAACTTGGGCGAATATAGCCTTTATCCAGTAACTCCTTAATCTGCTTCTTAATTTCCTCCAAATCCTTTGCGGGCATCCTGTACGGTCTATTAGATACTGGCCCTTTTCCTGGCAAAAGCTCAATAAAAAACTCAATGTCTCTATCCGGTGGCATGCTTGACAACTCTTCTGGAAATACATCAAGGAAATCCTTCACCACCGGTACTTCGTCCTGTACAACTCTCAATAAAAAATTCACTTGAGTCCTCTTCAGCACATGCCGGGATACATACTTGATCCTTCTTCCTTCTGGGGTGGTGAGCAAAATCGACTTACTGGCGCAATAGATGTTTCCTCCATACATCGATAGGCAATCCATACCCAGAATCACATCCAAACCTTGCAACTCCAAAATTATCTGTTCTGAGGGGAAAACATGCCTACCTATGGACAATGGCATCTGAAAACATCCTTGGCTTGCCATATACTCCACTCCTAGCGAGCTTACTAATGTAGGTGTTCTAAGAACTTTGGTGGGCAGTTTATACTTATCCACAAATCCCCTTGATATGTATGAATGCGATGCACCAGTATCAAAAAGAACGATTGCAGTAAATGACTTAACCAAAAACTTAACTATTACTGCATCTGGTTGGGCTTCAACCTCCTCGACGTTAACGTGGTTCACCTGTCCCCTGTTGAAAGGGTTAGGCTTCTTCCTAGAGCTTCCATTGCCATTTCTATTCTTAGCTTCAGGACATTCATTGGCATAATGTCCAGTCTTCTGGCACTTGTAGCAAGTAATATGACTTAGATCCTTCTTGGCGGGCGTTGCTGGGTTGGAATGGTTCTGGCCGTTGCTTCCTCCATTACCATTCCCATTCTTGGGGCCACTATGGTTGTGCGAACTTCCTCCGTTGTGATTGTGACCTCCATGGTTATGCTGAAAAAGTCCTCCCGAGTTCGGGGTAAAACAAGGCCTCTGCTGGGCTCCAGAATTGTACTTCCCTTGTCCATACTTCCTCTTGCGGTTGTCAATCTGCTGCTGCTTCCCTTCAATCATGAGAGCTCTATCTACCAACTCCTGGTAGTTGTTGAAGGTTTCCACCATCTACTGCATGCTCAGCTCATCATTCAATCCTTCCAGAAACTTCTCTTGCTTAGCTGCATCTGTAGCAACGTCATCTGGGGCATAACGTGCTAACTTACTAAAATCATCCACATACTAGCCAACTGTACGTCCTCCTTGGCGCAAGTTGTGAAACTCATGCTTCTTCATGGCCATAGCTGCTGCTGAAACATGGGCAGTATGGAATGCCTGTTGAAACTGGTCCCATGTGACAGTGTCGATGGGGTAAGAGGCTGTGAAATTCTCCCACCATGATGATGCGGGTCCATCAAGCTGATGTGCGGCAAAACACACACTCTCCGCATCTGTGCATCCTGCAGTGGTCAACTCCCTTCCAATCTTGCAGAGCCAATCATCTACAACTATCGGCTCGGTGCTACTGGAGAACACCGGCGGTTTAAGCCTCAAGAAACGAGCTAAGTGATCAACTGGTGGTGGTGGTGGTGGGTCGTTGTTGTTGTTGTTGTTGTTGTTGTTATTCCCCTGATTCTGATTCTGGACTAGTATCTGCATCAATGCATTCTGCTGCTGGATCAACTGAGTGAGCTCCGGTGGGAAAGCAAATCCATTGTCGCGTCTCGGAGGCAACTGAGGGGTTTAGAAAAGATGAGAAAACAGAATAGAAAGAGATCTAGAGGGAAAGCACTACCCATATGCACATGAGACAAACACAAACATATCACTTCAATCAATTCAAACAAGGGCATACAACGGTCTAACTATCGTTACAAAAGTGCTCGGACTATACTATATACATGGGGAAATACTACTACTGATATGGTGGTCAACTAGAAAAATTGATCGGTCGAAGACTCCATGATATCTACTCTAGCTTCATCAAAATAGTCATCATCACTATCGTCAGGGTCCGAGTCGGTGTCGTCGACGATGATGTAGTTCTCCGGACAAGTGGAATCGTCATCTTCTCCTCCTGGCGCGGGGTCTCCCATGAATACTCCTAGATTCTTCTTCATATCCTCATTCTTCTCCACGAGTATCATCATTTCCTCCTCATAACCATCGCGTGTAGTCTTGAGTTCTTCTTCCAGCTCCGTGATCCTGGTCATAGCCTTCTTCAGATCTATCATGCCTACGCACATCTGGTTTTCCTGGCGTCGAGTGTGCTGGTTTAACTCATGGATGAAAGCTGCAATAGATCTATCCTTCCTGGTGCTGATCATCTCCCATTGCTCATCTCGGTGCCCACAAATTTGGTAGATAGTATCCTTGAGATCCTTGTGGTAAACTTCTCCAATGCGTCCCATGGTGATGTGGGCTGCCATGCTCTTTCCTAGACTCCAGGTTGGTGCATCAAAGGAAAACTCTATGGGCTCAGTGACTGGCATGAAGGTCCTTCTTGGAACTTGAACTTGAATCATCCAACACTCCTATTCTGGTAAAGTGGCGATGTAGGTCCTGGTGAAGGTTGGTACTCCGATGTTCAGGTATCTGGTGACTTCCTTCAAGTGGCGTCCGAAAGGTGTATCTTCATCCGGTTGCGTGAACTTGTTCCTTGCATCTGCCATCCTAAAGAGTAGAAAAGGGAGAGGAGTCAGAAATGAGAAGAGAATAGTGATCTAGGGCTTTAGCTTAGTGGTCGTGTCCTACAGTCAGCATGTGCTCTGGTACCATCTTGTAGCGACCAGAGCTCAAACAGTCTGATCTCTGTGCATCAGTGTCATCCCTGGATCGGTAATGCTAACATGCACAGTACTTGAAGGATTTATAACAGAGTAGCAATCACACACTTATTACATCGAGTGTCTCAAAAGAGAACTTATTACAATAAATATGGCTTAAGGCCATCTAAATACGATAACAGCGGAAGGCTTGGAAGATAAAGTGAGTCCATCAACTCCAACGGCATCACTGAGTGAAAGATCATGACCTAAGGCACCTTACTCGTCGTCTAAAAAGTCTGCAACATGAATGTTGCAACCCGAAACGGGTCAACACATGGAATATGCTGGCAATGTAACACATAGAGAGTAATGAACAGAATAAAGCTATCACTACATGCATATATGGCTAGTGGAAAGCTCTATGGTTACAGTTTTGCATAAAGCCAATTTTTCCCTACAACAAAGGAATAAATTTTATTTAACTATCATGGTGGTTGTTAAACATTGAGAAGGTTCACCCAACTCAATCCCAATTAAGTATCATCATTAAACCCAATCAAATTATATTAAGAGTGATGAGATCCACATGATAATCCAAGAACTAGATACTCAAAACGTCCATAACCGGGGACACGGCTAACCATGATTAGTTTTTACACTCTGTAGAGGTTTGCGCACTTTTCCCCACAAGACTCGAATACATCCATGGTCGCAGAAATGAGATACAGTCTTTCTGAAACAATAACTCTTTACTCCGGATGGACAGTTACACCTACTTTCCCCTACATCTGCTAGCCCACCACTGAAAGAGGTCTTGCAACGTACTCAACTATGCTAGAGCCCATAATAGCTTGTGGCTGCACACAAAAGTTTCTAGCATGAATAATCTTATGATCCCTTTGAGCCTGGGTGGCAGTCCATAGGAGAATCACACGGTACCCCGGGATTTCCAAAAATACAGGCAACACTGGGTTCCCCAGGTGCCTCAATCCACCCAGATGTGTATTAAAGTAGCCACCTTAAGTTAACCATTAATTAACAATACTCACATCTATCATGGATACACTCACCCAATCCACGTCTACTAGCATAGCATAGCAATATAAGCAAACGTAGAAGTAACTCCCAAAATTTTGGTAATAATGAGGACAATAGGTACTATCTCATCTACTTCCCAAAACCCACATATTAATCAGATCCTAACCATGCAATTGTTTGAGGTTTGATCTAATGCAATAAAACTGGGTAGTAAAGAGGTATGATCAAAGTGTTACTTGCCTTGCTGATGATCCATGAAACCTAGAGACTCGTAGTAGCACGCTTCGCACTCCAGGTACTCTATCGCAAACAAACAAGCATACAATAAGCACTCAACTAAAAGCACGGGTAAAACTCAAATAAGAGATCTAACTATAAAGTTCAACTTAAGAACTCCGGTTTTCAAAAAGAATCAAATCAAACGAAGCAACGAAACTCAAACTGCGAAAGAAACAAACTCCGTTTACTAATCTGGACTTAAGTCAAATTTTACAGTAGCAAAAACTTGTTTAAGTTGGTTAAATAGAAAGAGGGCTTCGAGACGAAACTCTAGGCTCCGGTGGGGCTCCAGCGGTGCGACAGCGGCGTGACTCCGGTGGGGCTCCGGTGGGCGATGGTGGCGGCGGGCGGCGGCGGCGGCGGGTGGCGTTGGGAGGCGGCGCGGCGGCGTCGGGAGGCGGCGCGGCGACGGCAACCGGCGGGGGCGGCGGGCGCGGCTTAGGGTTAGGGTTAGGGCACCGGGGCGGCGGTGGGCTCGGGCGGGCTGGGCGGCTCGGGGGTGGCGTCTTATAAGAGGGCCGGCTAGGGAGTCCTGGCCGGATACGGCCCAGAGTCGGTTCGTTTTTTTGATAATAATTCCATGCAGAAAAACAATTAAAAGAAATACTAAACGAACTCCAAAAATCCTGAAATAAAATTTGCCCATCCTCTAAAAATATAGCGGACAACGTGAACATTTATTTATGCCTATAATGCAATTTTAAAAAACGCATATTTTTCCTAATTCAAATAAAATAGCGATAAAACTCCGAATAAAATTCTTATTTGATTTTAATATTAAATCTCCAATATTTATTTATTTTGGGAAAGTCATTTTATTCTCTCTCTTTTATTTTTATAAAAGAAATATTCAAAGAGAAAATGATTAAAATCAAACGATCCTCTTTTCAAAATTTGAGAAAAACTCAAATATGAAAATAACTAAATCCCCAACTCTCTCCGTGGGTCCTTGAGTTGCGTAGAATTTCTAGGATCAAACCAAAATGCAATAAAATATGATATGCAATGATGATCTAATATATAACATTCCAAATTGAAAATTTGGGATGTTACAATCCTATGGACATCACCATGTCAAGAGTCCGTTCGGCGAGTGATACGTGCGACATCTACTTCACATACACAAAGGTGAATCATCTCCTTTACACGTGCTCACTTGACCCCTTCGAGGATGGTATACTACTTGACACTCCACTCGTGTGCATGCATAGGTATTGTCGGAGCTTCACGGACGAGGAGGAGGAGTGCAAGCGCCGAGGAATGATAACCCACAAGTATAGGGGATCGCAACAGTTTTCGAGGGTAGAGTATTCAACCCAAATTTATTGATTCGACACAAGGGGAGCCAAATAATATTCTCAAGTATTAGCAGTTGAGTTGTAAATCTGGCTTACACCCGTTGTATGTGAACGTTAGAATCTATCGCACTCGATCATCACGTGGTGCGTCAAAGCAACGATCTTTCGCAACGGTGCACAGTTGGGGAAACACTTTCTTGAAATTTTAATGAGGGATCATCTTATTTACTACCGTCGTTCTAAGCAAATAAGATGTATAAACATGATAAACATCACATGCAATCAAATAGTGACATGATATGGCCAATATCATTTTGCTCCTTTTGATCTCCATCTTCGGGGCTCCATGATCATCATCGTCACCGAGATGACACCATGATCTCCATCACCGTGTCTCCATGAAGTTGTCTCACCAACTTATTACTTCTACTACTATGGCTAACCGTTTAGCAATGAAATAAAGTAATTACATGGCGTTATTCAGTGACACGCAGGTCATACAATAAATAAAGACACTCCTATGGCTCCTGCCGGTTGTCATACTCATCGACATGCAAGTCGTGATTCCTATTACAAGAATATGATCAATCTCATACATCACATATATTTCATTCATCACATCCTTCTTGGCCATATCACATCACATGGCATATGCTGCAAAAACAAGTTAGACGTCCTCTAATTGTTGTTGCAAGTTTTTACGTGGCTGCTATAGGTTTCTAGCAAGAACGCTTCTTACCTACGCCAAAACCACAACGTGATATGCCAATTGCTATTTACCCTTCATAAGGACCCTTTTCATCGAACCCGATCCGACTAAAGTGGGAGAGACAGACACCCGCTAGCCACCTTATGCAACAAGTGCATGTCAGTCGGTGGAACCTGTCTCATGTAAGTGTACGTGTAAGGTCGGTCCGGGCCGCTTCATCCCACAATACCGTAGAAACAAGATAGGACTAGTAACGGTAAGCATATTGAACAAAATCGACGCCCACAACAACTTGTGTTCTACTCGTGCATAGAATCTATGCAATAGACCTAGCTCATGATGCCACTGTTGGGGAACGTAGCAGAAATTCAAATTTTCTACGCATCACCAAGATCAATCTATGGAGAGACTAGCAACGAGAGAGAGGGGAGTGCATCTTCATACCCTTGAAGATTGCTAAGCGGAAGCGTTACAAGAACGCGGTCGGTGGAGTCGTTCACGAAGCGATTCAGATCGCGGCCGAATCCGATCTAAGCACTGAACAACGGTGCATCCACGTTCAACACACGTACATCCCGGGGACATCTCCTCCTTCTTGATCCAGCAAGGGTAGAGGAGAAGTTGAGGGAGAACTCCGACAGCACGACGGCATGGTGGTGATGGAGTTTGTGGTTCTCCGGCAGGGCTTCGCCAAGCACTACGGAGGAGGAGGAGGTGTTGGAGGAGGGAGAGGGCTGCGCCAGGGGAAGGGTTGCGACAACCATGCGCCTCCCCACTATATATAGGGGTGGAGGGGGCTGGTTTCTTGCCCTCCAAGTCCATTGGGGCGTTGGCAAAGGTGGGGGAAAGATATCCCATCATTTCCCTTCCCCACCGATTGCTATCCCTCCTTTTTAGGGATCTTGATCTTATCCCTTCGGGATATGATCTTATTCCTTCTAAGGGGGGATCTTGGTGCGCCTTGACCAGGGGTGTGGGGCCTTGCCCCCACTACCCACGTTCATGTGGGTCCCCCCATGCAGGTGGGCCCCACTCCAGAACCTTCTAGAACCTTCCCGGTACAATACCGAAAAATCCCGAACATTTTTCGGTGGCCAAAATAGGACTTCCCATATATAAATCTTTGCCTCTGGACCATTCCGGAACTCCTCGTGACGTCCAGGATCTCATCTGGGACTCCGAACAACCTTCGGTAACCACATACTATTTCCTATAACAACTCTAGCGTCACCGAACCTTAAGTGTGTAGACCCTACGGGTTCGGGAACCATGCAGACATGACCGAGATGTTCTCCGGCCAATAACCAACAACGGGATCTAGATACCCATGTTGGCTCCCACATGTTCCACGATGATCTCATCGGATGAACCACGATGTCAAGGATTCAAGTAATCCCGTATACAATTCCCTTTGTCAATCGGTATGTTACTTGCCCGAGATTCGATCATCGGTATCCCAATACCTCGTTCAATCTCGTTACCGGCAAGTCACTTTACTCGTTCCCTAATGCATGATCCCGTGACTAACTACTTAGTCACATTGAGCTCATTATGATGATGCATTACCGAGTGGGCCCATAGATACCTCTCCATCATACGGAGTGACAAATCCCAGTCTCGATTCATGCCAACCCAACAGACACTTTCAGAGATACCTGTAGTGCACCTTTATAGCCACCCAGTTACGTTGTGACGTTTGGTACACCCAAAGTACTCCTACAGTATCCGGGAGTTGCACAATCTCATGGTCTAAGGAAATGATACTTGACATTAGAAAAGCTTTTAGCAAACGAACTACACGATCTTGTGCTATGCTTAGGATTGGGTCTTGTCCATCACATCAATCTCCTAATGATGTGATGCCGTTATCAATGACATCCAATGTCCATGGTCAGGAAACCATGACCATCTGTTGATCAATGAGCTAGTCAACTAGAGGCTCACTAGGAACATGTTGTGGTCTATGTATTCACACATGTATTGCGGTTTCCGGTCAATACAATTATAGCATGAATAATAGACAATTATCATGAACAAGGAAATACAATAATTACTATTTTATTATTGCCTCTAGGGCATATTTCCAATAGTCAATTCAACCACACCTGAAAGACTTAATATCTGCAGCAAAATATTTAGTAGCAAAGTAGTATGGATGTAACGGTAACGGTGGCAAAAGTAACATTAGCAGTTTTGTAGTAAACATAAAGTGGCAACTGAAAAGCAACTAAGAAAAGATCAATATGTGAAAATCTTGTAGGAAATGGATCAATGATGGATAATTATGTCGGATGCGATTCCTCATGCAACAGTTATAACATAGGGTGACACAGAACTAGCTCCAGTTCATCAATGTAATGTAGGCATGTATTCCGAATATAGTCATACGTGCTTATGGAAAAGAACTTGCATAACATCTTTTGTCCTACCCTCCCGTGGCAGTGGGGTCCTATAAAAACTAAGGGATATTAAGGCCTCCTTTTAATAGAGTACTGGACCAAAGCATTAACACTTAGTGAATACATGAACTCCTCAAACTACGGTCATCACCGGGAGTGGTCCCAATTATTGTCACTTCGGGGTTGCGGCACATAACACACAGTAGGTGACTATTGACTTGCAAGATAGGATCAAGAACTCACATATATTCATGAAAACATAATAGGTTCAGATCTGAAATCATGGCACTCGGGCCCTAGTGACAAGCATTAAGCATGGCAAAGTCATAGCAACTTCAATCTTAGAACATAATGGATACTAGGGATCAAACCCGGATTACTCACGCATGGCGGTGAGCATCATGAAATTGGTGATGGAGGATGGTTGATGATGATGATGGCGACGGATTCCCCTCTCCGGAGCCCCGAACGGACTCCAGATCAGCCCTCCCAAGGAACATTAGGGCTTGGCGGCGGCTCCGTATCGTAAAACGCGATGAATCCTTCTCTCTGATTTTTTTCTCCTCGAAAGTGAATATATGGAGTTGGGGTTGAGGTCGGTGGAGTCCCAGGGGGCCCACGAGGTAGGGGGCGCGCCCCAGGGGGGGCGCCCTGCACCCTCATGGACAGGGTGTGGGCCCCTGATGCTGATTCTTTCGCCAATATTTTTTATTAATTCCAAAACGTGTCTCCGTGTATTTTCAGGTTATTTTGAAAACTTTTATTTCTGCACAAAAATAACACCATGACAGTTCTGCTGAAAACAGCGTCGGTCCGGGTTAGTTCCATTCAAATTATGCAAGTTAGAGTCCAAAACAAGGGCAAAAGTGTTTGGAAAAGTAGATACGTTGGGGATGTATCAAGGAACAACTACACCATTCGGGAGGGAAGCATGGAAGCGACGACGGAAGAGGAACCGGAGAAGGTTCCTAGGTCCTGGACATCCGGCCCCTGGCCCAGACATCCAGCCCCTGGAGATGTCAACGACAGCAACATCCCAACAGCCAAAGAGCTACAGGACCCGGACATCCAGCGTGAGCCCCGTACATCCGGTGCCTCCCAACAGCCTGGACATCTGGCCAGAAGCCCGGAAATCCGGCGCCCCCTATCCAGAGAGCACCGAGGCCGACCTCGCCAGCCCGGACATCCGCCCCCCTGCCCGGACATCTGGCGTCTCGGGAAGGCCTGGACATCCGCCCCCTGCTTGCATGCAGTGCATCTGGGTCGAGGCCCATGTACCACTTTTCCCCTTAGACTATATATACTCCCCAACCTACATTTTAGGGTCAGCAAAGTGATAGCTCATTTGTATGTGAGCTTTGCTCCTACCTATCTCTACTCTTGAGAGAGAGAGAGAGAGAGAGACCACTACTCCATTGGAGGCCAAGACCTCCATCTTGGAGAAGGTCCTGCAGGATATCATCAAGACCCCCTCACAGGAAGATCCGTCTAGGATACCATCAAGACCTCCTCTTGGAGATGAACCTTACCTTGTACCTTTCCCTTTGTTGTTCATGTACCTTGTGGATCTTGTCTGTCTGATTGTCTAGTGGATGTGTGATTGGACTTGTTCTTGAGTGTTTCCCCTTGTGATTTCTCTCGTTCTTCCCTGTGTTCTTCGCGTTCCTCATAGGGATCTGCGCCAATCATGAAAGATCGGGCATAAAGGGTTCTACCCTACATCACTAAAAATGTGACCTCCGCTAGAGTGATCGCGCAACACGTGCCATTAGCAGACATGAGTTAACGTCCCCACATGATACGTGATAACCCACAAGTGTAGGGGATCAGTTGTAGCCTCTTTCGATAAGTAAGAGTGTCGATCCCAACGAGGAGCTAAAGGTAGAACAAATATTCCCTCAAGTTCTATCGACCACCGATACAACTATAACACGCTTAACATTCGCTTTACCTAAAACAAGTATGAAACTAGAAGGACTTTGTAGGTGTTGTTGGATAGACTTGCAAGATAATAAAGAACATGTAAATAAAAAGTAGGGGCTGTTTAGATAAAGAAGCAATAAAGTAAATATAGAGAGTGTGTAAAAGTGGTGGTAGGAGTTGTGAAATTGTCCCTAAGCAATTGACTACTTTACTAGACCGATAGCAAGTTTTATGTGGGAGAGGCATAAGCTAACATACTTTCTCTTCTTGGATCATATGCACTTGTGATTGGAACTCTAGCAAGCATCCGCAACTACTAAAGATCATTAAGGTAAAACCCAACCATAGCATTAAAGGACCAAGTCCTCTTTATCCCATACGCCACAACCCCCTTACTCAGGTTTATGCTTCTGTCACTCAAGCAACCCACTATAAGAGAATCATGAACGTATTGCAACACGCTACAGCGGGAATCCCTCATGCTTGCACGACACGGAGGGCACAATAGGACAGCAACATAACCACAAGCAAATTAAACCAATCATAGCAATTCATCAATCACCGATAGGATAACGAAAATCTACTCAGACATCATAGGATGGCAACACATCCTTGGATAATAATATGAAGCATAAAGCACCATGTTCAAGTAGAGGGTACAACGGGTTTTGGGAGAGTGGACCGCTGAATATAGATCGGGGAATGTGTTTGAGATGTTGGTGAAGATGATGCAGGTGTTGGTGTAGATCGCGATGATGATGATGGCCCCCGGCGGCAATCCGGCGCCACCGGAAGCAAGGGGGAGAGAGCCCCCCTTCTTCTTCTTCTTCTTCCTTGACCTTCTCCCTAGATGGGAGAAGGGTTTCCCCTCTGGTCCTTGGCTCCCATGGCGTGGGAGGGGCGAGAGCCCCTCCGAGATTGGATCTGTCTCTCTGTCTCTCTCTGTTTCTGCATTCCCAGATTCTGCTCTTTCACCGTTTCTTTTATATCCGGAGATCCATAACTTTGATTGGATTGAAACTTTCGCCTAGATTTTTCTCTGAAAATTAGCTTTCTTGCGGCAAAAGAAGAGCGTTAACCGCCTTACGGGGTGCCCACGAGGGTCACGGGCGCGCCTGCCCCCCTGGGTAGCGCCCCCTGCCTCGTGGCCCCCTCGGGTACCGTCTCGCGTTGGTTTTTCTTCCCAAAAATCATAAGTATTCCAAAATATTCTCCATCCGTTTTTATCCCGTTTGGACCCCGTTTGATATGGGGTTTCTACGAAACATAAAATATGCAACAAACATGAACTCGCACTGGGCACTGGATCAATATGCTAGTCCCAAAAATAATATAAAAAGTTGCCAAAACTATATGAAAGTTGTATAATATTGGCAGGGAACAATCAAAAATTCTAGATACGACAGAGACGTATCAGCATCCCCAAGCTTAATTCCTGCTCGTCCTCGAGTAGGTAAATGATAAAAAGGATAATTTTTGATGTGGAATGCTACCTGGCATAATCTTAGTCAAATATCTAATCATGGCAATAGTCTATGTTTTGACATAAACAATAACACTTCAAGCATACTGATAAAGCAATTATGTCTTATCAAAATAAGATAGGCAAAGAAAGCTTATCCCTACAAAATCATATAGTTTGACCATGCTTCATTTTCGTCACACAAAATGCTCCCATCATGCACAACCCTGGTTCCAGCCAAGCAATTGGTTCATACTTTTTAACGCGCTTCAGCCTTTTCAACCCTCACGCAATACATGAGCGTAAGCCATGGACATAGCACTATGGGTGGAGTAGAGTATGATGGTGGAGGTTGCGTGGATAAGACAAAAAGGGAGAAAGTCTCACATCTAGGCGGCTAATCAACGGGCTATGGAGATGCCCATCAATTGATGTCAATGTGAGGAGTAGGGATTGCCATGCAACAGATGCACTAAGAGCTATAAGTGTATGGAAGCTCAAATTGGAAACTAAGTGGGTGTGCATCCAACTTGCTTGCTCGTGAAGACCTCGGGCATTTGAGGAAGCCCATCATCGGAATATACAAGCCAAGTTCTATAATGAAAAGTCCCGCTAGTATATGAAAGTGATAACTCAAGAGACTCTCTATATGAGGAACATGGTGCTATTTGAAGCACAAGTGTGGTAAAAGGATAGTAACATTACCGCTTCTCTCTTTTTCTCTCTTCTTTTTGGTGGGCTTCTTTGGCCTCTTTTGTTTTTTATTTGGGTTTCTTTGGCCTCTTTTATTTTTCATAAAGTCCGGAGTCTCATCCCGACTTGTGAGGGAATCATAGTCTCCATCATACTTTCCTCACTAGGGCAATGCTCTAATAATGATGATTATCACACTTTATTTACTTACAAGTCAATATTACAACTCGATATCTAGAACAAAGATATGACTCTATATGAATGTCTCCGGCGGTGTATCGGGATGTGCAATGATCTAGCGTAGCAATGGCATCAAAATACGAACAAGCCAAGAAAACATCATGCTAGCTATCTTACGATCATGCAAAGTAATATGACAATGAATGCTCAAGTCATGTATATGACGATGATGGAAGTTGCATGGCAATATATCTCGGAATGGCTATGTAAATGCCATGATAGGTAGGTATGGTGGCTGTTTTGAGTAAGATATAAGGAGGCTTATGTGTGATAGAGCGTATCATATCACGGGGTTTGGATGCACCAGCAAAGTTTGCACCAACTCTCGAGGTGACAAAGGGCAATGCACGGTACCGAAGAGGCTAGCAATGATGGAAGGGTGAGAGTGTGTATAATCCATGGACTCACATTAGTCATAAAGAACTCATATACTTATTGAAAAAGTTTATTAGCCCTCAAAGAAAAGTACTACTACACATGCTCCTAGGGGGGAGGTTGGTATAAGTTAACCATCGCGCGCCCCCGACCTCCACTCATAAGGAAGGCAATCAAAGAACACCCCATGCTTCAAATTTGTCACACAACGGTTACCATACGTGCATGCTATGGGACTTGCAAACCGCAACACAAGTATTTCTCAATTTCACAATTACCCCACTAGCACGACTCTAATATCACCACCTTTATATCACAAAACTATTGCAAGGAATCAAACATATCATATTCAGTGATCTACAAGTTTTATGTAGGATTTTATGACTAACCATGTGAATGACCAATTCCTGTCATCTCTATAAATAGATATAAGTGAAGCAAGAGAGTTTAATTCTTTCTACAAAATATATGCCCACGCTCTAAAAAATATAAGTAAAGCAAAGAGCATTCTACAAATGGTGGTTTTCTATGTGAAGAGAAACAGGCAATCCGAACTTCAAATGATATAAGTGAAGCACATGAAGCATTCTATAAAGCCATACTCAAAAGATTTAAGTGAAGTGCAATGAGCATTCCATAAATCAACCAAATCCATACTATCATGGGTCATAAAATAAAAGTGAAAACTAAATTCAAAAGACGCTCCTAGACTTGCACATATCGCATCGACGAAACGAATCCGAAAACATACCGATACTTGTTGAAGAAAGAGGGGATGCCTTCCGGGGCATCCCCAAGATTAGACGCTTGAGTCTCCTTGAATATTTACTTTGGGTGCCTTGGGCATCCCCAAGCTTGAGCTCTTGCCTCTCTTCCTTTTCATCATATCGAAACCTTCTCGATCATCGAACACTTCATCCACACAAAACTTCAACAAAAAACTCGGTAAGATCCATTAGTATAATAAAGCAAATTACTACTCTAGGTATTGTCGCAAACCAATTCATATTTTGTTTTTGCATTGTGTCTACTATAATATAACTTTTCCATGGCTTAATCCACTGATAGAAATTGATAGTTTCATCAAAACAAGCAAATTATGCATCAAAAACAGAATCTGTCAAAAACAGAACAGTCTGTAGCAATCTGAATATTCACCATACTTGGTACCCCAAAAATTCTACCAAAATTAGTAAAAATAAACATACATCAAGACAGTGCAAAAATAATCAGAACCATTTGACGTTCCATTAAAAAATGTAAAAGCACGCACTACAGCCAAAGTTTCTGTCCTGCACCGTACAAACCAACAAGCATTGTAAACATCCTAAAGGCAAACCTTAGGACATTATTTTTATAATACAATGGAATTGTACAAGGGGATAATTATTTTTGATTAAAATTCTTTGTAATCAAGATTCACAAAATTTCCATGAGCATGAACAAAGTTCAAGGAGCTCCCGCACTTCAACAATGCTTGTCTTTCTCACTTTCACTTTCCTTTTTGAAAAGTTTTTGGGTTCCCCTCTTTATTTTTTTGTTTTTAAACTATATAAAAGCACTCAACAGAACTAAGTGACTCTCTAAAACTTCTGGGTTGTCTCCCTAGCAGCACTTTCTTTAAAGCCATTAAGCTAGGCATATAGTGCTCAAGTAATGGATCCACCCGGATCCCAAGGTATATCAAAGCCAATTTTAATTAACAATGATTTATAATTTAGTATTGAGCACAAAGTAACATATATCATGCAACAACGAAGTCTAACTCTCTTCCTATGCATCGGCATGCCATAAAAGAACAATTCATGCACACATAGTAAAGGCCAATGCATAGTATAAGCAGTTTCTTGCAATTTTATCGTGTGGGAAACATGGAGAGGCGGAGATGTAGTTCCTCTCTCATAATAATTGCAAGTAGGAGCAGCAAGAAAATGCATATTTATATCTATCAAAATCATCACGTGCAATGGTAAAAGGCAACCCATCAATATAATCCTTAATAAGCACAAACTTCTCCATTATAGTGTAGTTTGGAGAATTCAAAAAGATAATAGGACTATCATGCGTGGGTGCAATAGCAACAATTTCATGTTTAAAACAAGGAACTATAGCAAGTTCATCTCCATAAGCATAATTCATATTGGCATCTTGGCCACAAGCATAGCAAGCATCATCAAAAAGGGGTATTTCAAGAGAATCAACGGGATCATAACAATCATCATAGCAATCATCCTTCAGTAAGCACGAAGGGAATTTAAACAATGTATGAGTTGAAGAGTTACTCTCATTAGAAGGTGGGCGCGGGTAGCTAATCCGCTCTTCCTCCTTTTGTTCTTCGCTCTCATCATCATCTTTTTTATCCAATGAGCTCATAGTTTCATCAATTTCTTCTTCCATGGACTCCTGCAAAATATTAGTCTCTTCTTGGACAGCGGAGGAGTCCTCAATATAAGGTTTAAAATAGGCATTAGAAGCATAATTATCATAACAATATTTAAATATGGCAAAATTTTCAGATTTGTAGAGAGTAGCATCATACTTTTCAATCAAAGAAGCAATTTCATAAGCACGCTTAAAAGCAACAAATTCTTCAATTTGTTGAACATCATAGTAATTATAAACACCCTTAGCATACGAAGATATGATTCCATTATCACTAAACTCACATTGGTAGGGAAGGTGTTTCTTAGGGTTTTCAGAACAATAAGTAAAATCATATATTTCACATAAATTCCAGGCATAGCACTGCAAACGATGAATTTGATCCAGTAAAAGTTTCCCTTTTTCATATATACGGTGTCGCACATAACAAGCATGCTCATCTAAAGATTTGCCCTCAACTAAGCTAGTGGGGGTTTCAGCACGAGCACAAAGGGATCGAAGATGATCCAAGTAAAAAGCTTCAGGAGTGTGATAGATTTTGAGTGGTTCTTCAACCATTGGTTCAGTAGGTACAACTATTTTTTTGGTATTTTGCGTTTCCTACCCATAACTAAAGATAGAAAACAACTAATAATAGCAAATAAAAATTACTTAGTGACAAAGCAAACAAGCACACACGAGAATATTCACCCCACGCTATGACTCCCCGGCAACAGCGCCAGAAAAAGGTCTTGATAACCCACAAGTGTAGGGGATCAGTTGTAGTCTCTTTCGATAAGTAAGAGTGTCGAACCCAACGAGGAGCTAAAGGTAGAACATATATTCCCTCAATTTCTATCGACCACCGATAAAACTCTACGCGCGCTTAATGTTCTCTTTACCTAAAACAAGTATGAAACTAGAAGGACTTTGTAGGTGTTGTTGGATAGACTTGCAAGATAATAAAGAACACGTAAATAAAAAGTAGGGGCTGTTTAGATAAAGAAGCAATAAAGTAAATATAGCGAGTGTGGATAAGTGGTGGTAGGAGTTGTGAAATTGTCCCTAAGCAATTGACTACTTTACTAGACCGATAGCAAGTTTTATGTGGGAGAGGCATAAGCTAACATACTTTCTCTTCTTGGATCATATGCACTTATGATTGGAACTCTAGCAAGCATCCGAAACTACTAAAGATCATTAAGGTAAAACCCAACCATTGCATTAAAGTATCAAGTCCTCTTTATCCCATACGCCACAACCCCCTTACTCGGGTTTATGCTTCTGTCACTCAAGCAACCCACTATAAGCGAATCATGAACATATTGCAACACCCTACAGCGGGAATCCCTCACGCTTGCGCGACACGGAGGGCACAATAGGATAGCAACATAACCACAAGCAAATTAAACCAATCATAGCTATTCATTAATCACCAATAGGACAACGAAAATCTACTCAGACATCATAGGATGGCAACACATCATTGGATAATAATATGAAGCATAAAGCACCATGTTCAAGTAGAGGGTACAGCGGGTTGCGGGAGAGTGGACCACTGAATATAGATGGGGGAAGGTGATGGAGATGTTGGTGAAGATGATGGAGGTGTTGGTGTAGATCGTGGTGATGATGATGGCCCCTAGCGGTGTTCCGGCGCCATCGGAAGCAAGGGGGAGAGAGCCCCCCTTCTTCTTCTTCTTCCTTGAACTTCTCCCTAGATGGGAGAAGGGTTTCCCCTATGGTTCTTGGCTCCCATGGCGTGGGAGGGGCGAGAGCCCCTTCGAGATTGGATATGTCTCTTTGTCTCTCTCTATTTCCGCGTTCCCAGATTCTGCCCTTTCACCGTTTCTTTTATATCCGGAGATCCGTAACTCCGATTGGATTGAAACTTTCGACTAGATTTTTCTCTGAAAATTAGCTTTCTTGCGGCAAAAGAAGAGTGTCAACCGCCTTACGGGGTGCCCACGAGGGTCAGGGGCGCACCCCCTGCCTCGTGGCCCTCTCAGGCACCGTCTCGCGTTGGTTTTTCTTCCCAAAAATCATAAATATTCCAAAAATATTCTCCATCCGTTTTTATCCCGTTTGGGCTCTGCTTGATATGGGGTTTTTGCGAAACATAAAACATGCAACAAACAGGAACTGGCACTGGGCACTGGATCAATATGTTAGTCCCAAAAATAATATAAAAAGTTGCCAAAAGTATATGAAAGTTGTATAATATTGGCATGGAACAATAAAAAATTATAGATACGATGGAGACGTATCAAGACATCATGTGTAGCATCCGCCGGAGGCTTCATCTGCCGATGACAGGCACTGCCCGACGACTCCTAAAGAGACGCATGTGTCACATGCCGAGCCACATCGAACCTGATATGTTGATGGAGGGGATGTCCAATATTGCTACCAGCCTTAGAAAGGCCGTTACCACCTCGAGATCCAGACTCTGAGTCTTCCATAACCCTGGAGTCCGCCGCTGTTGAAGAAGAGGGATCGCCACGCCGATTCTGGGTGCTATAAAGAGCGTCCATCGCCGCGCCAGCCGCTATCGTCTCCCATACAATGGCAACTGCCGCCGCGACCGTCAGATCTAGGCACTAGGGCCTGAATCCCTCACGCACCACCCCATGGCCATTCGTGCATCGACGAGCAGGACATCGCCGGATCTTTCGCCAGGGGCCACCGCCCCAGCATCCCCAGCCGCGCCAATGCCGATGCTGATCTGATCCAGGACAATGCCTATGCATCATGGTACACGCGTCCGAGATCCGCCAGCCGCCCAGGCACCACCGCAACCAACGCGGGCAGCGCCCGCACGACGCCCACCATTGTCAAACCGTCACAACGTCCAAATCCCTCCACAGGCCGAACGGCCCACCACCATCTAGACCACATGAGATCCAGCCAGACAAGCCAGAGGGCAAGGTGTTGCACCATAATCTCCAGCCGCGACCATGGCAGGCCGAGCCGCCTCTATACATAGGCCAATCAGATCTAACTCCACATACTAGCTGCCCGCCCGTGAAAATTCCGGCCGCCACCATCCCTGGAGCAGGCATGAGCTTTGCCAGCGGGCTCCTTCGTCGGCGGCTAGGAAAGAGGGAGAGTGAAGGGGAAGGTAGGCCACAGCGGTGAGAGTTTCCCCCATGTAGCCAAGGATGGTGACACAGGGCAGGCTTGCTAGGTTAGGTCAGCATTGCACGACGCACCATGCCTTGAGTCACGTCAGGCTCAGACCAATCAGTTTAGCCAAACCCATTGTGCCATGCCGACACGACATGGGTTCCTTGACGGAGCATGTCGACGGGTAATCGTAGAGATTGGGGCTATGATGCAACTTCTAGATCGTATGGTCAGGTGGTTAAAACACTCCACACGCACACTTCACTTGTGTTCAGGCCACCACGAGGTGTAATACCCTACTCATGCTTATAGTGTTCTTCATATATATCGATTTCTTCACCAAGAAGATAATGGAACATCATTTGGATTGACAGAGACTTGTTTAATAGTAAGTAAAGACATAATCATATCAACCTTTCCATTCAACGAGGAAATTTCCTCAATAAAGTTACCCATTTACTTGTTGGAGCTCTTTTGGTATGCCACTAAGAGTAGTTTGAAGTTATGTTGTCAAGAAACTTGGTTTCTTGTCCAAGGGTGATTCCCATGAAGGTGCCACCAGTAGCTGGGTCTAAAACATTTCCTAGACGTAAAGTTTAGTCCTGCATAGAAAGTGTGAACTACCATCCATATACTTAAACCATCAGTAGGACAGTTCTTTAGCATAGTTTTCATCATTTCCCAAGATTGGGAAACACATTCTTGATAAAGTTTTTTAAAGTTCATTATTGATTCTCTTTTTGCAGGAGGATAATACTTTCCAATAAAAGCATCTTTCCATATTTTCCCCAAGAATCAATCCTTTTAGGCAAAGACAATAACCACTCCTTAGCTCTACCTCCTAAAGAGAAAGGAAATAATTTCAATTTTATAATATCACTCTCAACTTATTTTTATTTTTGCATATCACATAATTCAATAAAACTATTAAGATGAGCAGTATCTTCATTATAGGATCCAGAAAACTGTTCTTTCATAATAAGATTTAGCAAAGCAGGTTTAATTTCATACGACTCGACACTAATGGCAAGAGGATCAATATGAGTGCTAATGAAATCGGTATTATTACTACTAGTAAAACACAGATCTTGGTGTTCTTAGCAACAGACATGATTGCTAGAAAAAAATAGTAACTAAAGATTTTTTTTGTATTTTTCTGAAGATTGTTTAGCAAGCAGAGATGCAAGCAAATAAAATATAAAAGTAACTAGGCAAACAAGATAACAAGAATGCAGTAAGGTAGTGTGAAGGACCTGTTTGTTTGTAAAAAGAACTCCCCGACAACGACGACGATAATCTTGCTTGCTTTCTTGTAAAAGTGGTTGGGTATTGCCTAAGTGTAAGGGTGATATAACCTAGCAATAATTATTTCCTCGATTAAAGAACCAAGGTTTATCGAACCGGAAGGAGTTTTTCAACAAACAAAGTCATTCATACCTTCACACACAGAAGAAAAAAGCATGCCCCCAACACGTCAAGAAGGTTGTCAAGTTTCTTGTCTTGCTAGTTACAAGATTAATTGCATAGGATAATGATAGTTGATAGATACGTAAAATGGTACATCAATGAATATTAAATTGTAACTAAGATTTAAGTAATGGAGAATACACCCCAGGGGCCATAAGTTCACTAATGGCATCTCTCTCAAGCATAGGCAACCTTCCCGATGGCAGGGCTTGCTGGAGGACAGATCATAGCAAGTCCAAGACTAGTAATGAAGATATAAACAAGACCTCTGAAAGTGCAACTATACCTAGGTGGTTTTGGTAATTCCTAACAACATATAGCTCATTGAGCTAACATCATGCCAAGATGAACATTTCAGAAAAAGCTCAATGAATGGCATGGCATGGATGAGAAAAGTGGATCCCTCAAAATGCTAAGGACAAAAGGATTGGCTCAAGCTCAAAAGCTCAAGACTCTACATTTTATATTTTAGTGATCCAAGATCACATTGAGTCTATAGGAAAAGCCAATACTATCAAGGAGGGATGAGGTGTTGCTTAATGAGTTTCTTGCTCCACAATGCTTAGTGATGTGCTCCAAAACCCTCAACTACTTTCCGACATCCACATATGACCTAAACCAAAAGTCAAACTCGTCCCTACCGATTCTTTCTATCCGGCGCCACCGAGTTCAGATGTCATAGCCACTGCCACAAACCCTAGGCAAATCGGTCTCACCGATAGGGATCTCGGCCTCACCGAGATGGGATTGTAATGTCTCTGTTTCCCTTCGTAACGTTTCGGTACCACCGAGATGAGCGACCGGTCCCACCTAGATTGCAATGTAAACTCCCTGTTTCCTTTTTGTAACATTTTGGTCCCACCGAAATGAGCAAATCGGTCCCACCGAGTTTACCTGACCAACTCTCTGGTTAGCTTATTACCAAAATCGGTCTCACCAAGTTTGTGTAATCGGTCTCATCGAGATTATGTTATGCCCTAACCCTAACCATATCGGTCCTACCGAGTTGCATGTCGGTCCCACCGAAAATCCTAACGGTCACTAGATTTGCTGAATCGGTCCGACCGAGTTTTTCAATTCGGTCCCACCGAGTTTGGCAAGTTGTGTGTAACTGTTCGATTTTGTGTGGAGGCTATATATACCCCTCCACCTCCTCTTCATTCATGGGAGAGCCATCAGAACGAACCTACACTTCCAACTTTTTGTTTCTGAGGGAGAACCACCTACTCATGTGTTGAGGCCAAGATATTCCATTCCTACCATATGAATCTTGATCTCTAGCCTTCCCCAAGTTGCTTTCCACTCAAATCTTCTTTCCACCAAATCCAAATCCGGTGAGAGAGAGTTGAGTGTTGGGGAGACTATCATTTAAATCACAAGAGCAAGGAGTTCATCATCAACACACCATTTCTTACTTCTTGGAGAGTGGTGTCTCCTAGATTGGCTAGGTGTCACTTGGGAGCCTCCGACAAGATTGTGGAGTTGAACCAAGGAGTTTGTAAGGGCAAGGAGATCGCCTACTTCGTGAAGATCTACCGCTAGTGAGGCAACTCCTTCGTGGGCGACGGCCATGGTGGGATAGACAAGGTTGCTTCTTCGTGGACCCTTCATGGGTGGAGCCCTCTGTGGACTCGCGCAACTGTTACCCTTCATGGGTTGAAGTCTCCATCAACGTGGATGTACGATAGCACCACCTATCAGAACCACGACAAAAACATCCGTGTCTCCAATTGCGTTTGAATTCTCCAAACCCTTCCCTTTACATTCTTGCAAGTTGCATGCTTTACTTTCTGCTGCTCATATACTCTTTGCGTGCTTGCTTGAATTGTGTTAAGATTGCTTGACTTGTGCCAAGGTAGCTAAAATTTGCCAAAGACTAAAATTGGGAAAAGGACAAGTTTTTATTTGGTCAAGTAGTCTAATCACCCCCCATCTAGACATACTTTCGATCCTACAAGTGGTATTAGAGCTTTGGTCTCCATTTGCTTTGATTTCCATAGCTTTTGGTGGTCATAGCCTTGGTTTCACAACCTAGGAGAGTATGACGTCTAGCGAGGGAAATTATCACCATAGAGGTCCTTACTTTGATGGTACTAATTTTGCTAGTTGGAAGCATAAGATGAAAATGCATATTCTTGGACATAACCCCAGGCTATTGTGTGTATTGGCTTGCGAGGTGAATTCTTTGATGGGAGAGAACCAAACCGTGAAGCTACCGCGGAAGAGTTGAAGATGCTGCAATACAACGCTCAAGCTTTTGATATCCTCTTCAACGGATTGTGCCCCGTAGAATTCAACAAAAGCAGCCGTCTTGAGAATGCAAAGGAAATTTGGGATACTTTGGTTGATATGCATGAAGGTACCGACTCCGTCAAGGAATCCAAGTTGGACGTAATCCAAAGTCAACTTGACAAGTTCAAAATGAAGGATGGTGAACATGTCGCTGAAATGTACTCTAGGCTTGCCCTTATCACAAATGAGATTGCCGGCTTAGGAAGTGAAGAGATGACCGACAAATTCATCATCAAGAAGATCCGAAGAGCTTTGGACGGAAAATATGATACCATGTGCACATTGATCCAAATGATGCCCAATTACAAAGATCTCAAGCCAACGGAAGTCATTGGAAGAATTGTTGCTCATGAGATGTCACTCAAGGATAAGGAGGAACTTCACAACAAGTCAAGTGGTGCTTACAAAGCCTCATGTGAAGCCCCTACATCATCAAGTGAGAAACAAACCTTCAATGAAGAATTGAGCTTAATGGTGAAGAACTTCAAAAAATTCTACAAGAGTAGAGGCAAAGAGAGAAGCTCCAAGTCAAGGTCCTACAATGACAAAAGATCTTCTAGTCGAGAGCGCAATTGATACAATTGTGGGAGACCCGGACACTATTCCAATGAGTGTACGGCACCCCACAAAAGAAGAGAAGAATCACCCAAGAGGAGAAGTAGAAGAGAAGAATCACCACCAAGAGAGAGGAGGGGTAGAGATGATCGTTATGAACGAAGACCATCCCGGAGAAGCAAGGATTCGGAAAGGGAGGACAAGTCATCAAGGAGATACACAAAACAAAGACATGAAGCTCATTTTGGTGAATGGGTATCCAGCTCCGACTCCGACAATCACTCCGAGAGAAGCTATCACTCCGACTCCGAATATACTCAAGATGAAGGTGTTGCCGGTCTAGCACTTGTGTCAACCAACTCCTAAGACATATTCGATTCACCAAATGAAGGACTTAGAAGATGCTTCATGGCTAAAGGCCCAAATGTAAGACACCCTGAGTATGTTGATTTCAATAGTGCTGAAGATGACTTGTTAGGTGATGATGATTTACTTGTTGACAACTCTAGTGATGAATACTATGATGAAACATCAACTAATCATGCTAATCACGATAAAACGAATGACAATGATAAGGAGAAGATTGAGCTTCTAACTAAAGAACTAAACACTCTTAAGTTAGCTCATGAAACTATCTTAGAAGATCACCGAGAACTTTTAAGGACTCATGAGAAGGTATGCTTTGAAAAGCTCAACCTTGAGCAAGAGCATGAGTTCTTAAAGGCAATCAATGATGATCTCCGTAAGAAAAGTTCTTCTTACATTGCCAAGCGTTTACTCTTATCTACTTACATGCCTCAAGTCAAGTCCATTAACAAGAACAAGAAGGATTCTTCCTCTAGTAGTAACAATAATCATGCTAAATCCAATGTTGTTGCTTCTAGTAGTTCTCTTGATTCCACTAATGATTCTCTTATCCAAGTTATAGAGAAAGGTAGATTATAGAGAAAGGTGTTTACAAGAGCCTTGCCGGGAGTAAGGTGTTTACAAGAGCCTTGCCGGGAGTAAGCAATTTGAGGAAATTGTACGCAAGCAAGGAAGGCACCGAAAGAACCAAGGTGTTGGTTTTGAACAAAAGTTCAATGCCAATGGAGTTGAGTGGGAAGAAGATCAATACCCCAAGACGAAGTTTGTTCCTCAACAAGAGAAGTATGATCCTACTTCCTTCAAGGGAACACAAGCTCGAGATGATATTCCACCGCAAGACGACAAGCAAAAAGGCAAGGATAAGCTTCAAGAGGAGATTGATGCATTTGAAGAAGCTCCTAAAGCTTTGGTCAAGTGGGTTCCCAAGACTACATCAAGCTCTACTTCATCAAGTATAACTACAACTCCAAGGATTCCCATCAAGATGATGTGGATCCCGAAGAAGAAGAACTAGAGGGTTCTTGAGG
The DNA here is from genome assembly GCF_002162155.2 of Triticum dicoccoides. Taxonomy (NCBI): domain Eukaryota; kingdom Viridiplantae; phylum Streptophyta; class Magnoliopsida; order Poales; family Poaceae; genus Triticum; species Triticum dicoccoides. Next base: position 322,865,745 of record NC_041389.1, read on the forward strand.
GTGACTCCGCCAACATACTTCACTCATATCATTTTGGCAACAACAAATGCAATCAACTTCCACATCTTGCACTAGTTCAAGGAGTCACAAACCCTCTTGTTGGTAAGACAAGGGACAAGGTAACCTAATGCTTTCATAGACATCATCTTGTGTGTGCATCACTCTATGTCTATGGATATCCTTGTTTGTTCCTTGTGGGACTAACCCGTGTAGGTATTGAAAGTGCAACTCACTCCAAAGGATTGCTCCAAATGATCTACATCAACATTGAGCATCCACATCTTCAACACCTACATGAAGTCATCATCGACAAAACCCAAGGTTTGTTCATCCCTCTAAAGGGGGATCTCACATCTAGGGGGAGCTTAACTCTAAGAATTGAGTCAAAGCAACTCTAATGGTGTGAACACATCAATGCATTATGTAAAATTGGTAACCCCACTTGAGCTTAAATAATGAGTATGACCTATGATCAAATGTTCTCATTTGACTCCTAAGTCAATATACTCATATATAGATGACCTAGTCATCGCCAATTGTTTGATAGATGCTAGAATTGGTTGTGCATGCTTTACCACATATTTCATTTGCCATTTTATTGTGTGAGCATGTTGGTTGCATATTTTACTCATTCGAGGACATCCACTTGTTGCTTTGATTGATTGGTTTATTTTTCTTTTGCCAAGTGGATGGACAAGAATGCCTAAGAACCTTCTCTAGCTATCTATCTTTTCTTGTCTCAAACTCTATTCATGCTACATCACAAAATTTGATCAAGTTAGGTTCGAACCACTCTGTGTGAGGAGCACTCGGAGTCCCCGATTCATCATAGTCTTAAACTTCCAAAACTTCTTTGTGCGTTTCGGTCTGATCGATTCTTCCATTTCGGTCATACCGAGATCACTAAGTTGATCTAGGTTTTCAATCTCGGTGCAATCGATTTGAACTTTTCGGTCACACCGAGTTGCTGTAACTGTCAACAGTTATGCATCTCGGTGCCGCCGAGTTGTTCCACTCGGTCACACCGACAGGGTTGGGCTATATATACCCACGAGCAAAAATTTGGAAACTTTCTCCAAACTCCTTCGCCCGCGCATAGCTCGCTCTGCCTCCAAGGTCTCCGGATCGTCCTCCTCGTTGCCAGCCGCCTCCAGTCACTAGTCTCCGCCGCCGTCCGATTCCTAGCACATTGTGTTCGGCATGCATCTTGCCACGATTGAAACTATTCCATCCAGTCAAGACAATCCATAGATTAGAGGTGAATTGAAAATTTAGGGTTAGGTTTCCGCTGAAACCATCTCGGACCTACCGAGTTGTAGAACCCGGTTCCACCGATTCGGCTAAGGCCATTGCACAAGTGATTCTCGGTCTGACCGAGAATTGCAAATCGGTGTGACCGAGTTCAGGACTTTGTGAAACCCTAGCAGTCTTGGTGCCACGGAAACTGTGACTCGGTCTGACCGAGTTCACTAGTTTAGGTTCCAAAAGCTGCTTCGGTATCACCGAGTTTGCAAATTGGTTGATCCGAAATGCTTTCTGTGGAAAACTAAAACTAAGTTTTTGAATCATTCTTTGGCAAAAACCTCTATATTTTGTGATGCTCATCCACTCTATCTCATCTATATCTATTCACAGGGTCAGCAATCAGTGTTTGCAACATGTCTGATCAAAGTGACAGCCAGAACAGGGAAGACGAGCAAATTCAGATGAGTGAGGGCACTAGTCCCTCTAGCACCTGTGATGAGGGTAGCAGGAGCACCCCAAGCAACCTGCCCAAAGCTGCCACCAGGGCTAGAAAGAAGAAAACCTCAGAATCTGAGGATGAAGACTATGTGGCAGTTGAGGATGAGGCCAGTTCCAAGAATAAGGTGGTCAAGGAAGAATATGGATCAGCTGCAGCCATTAAGCCAGTAGTGCAGAAGAAGGCACCTGCAAGAAGGATTCCCACTTCCAAACCCAGGAAGGTTGCCACTGGAGAAACCATGAAGTTTACTATTGAGTCAGAGGATGAAGCTACTGGTCAAGACAAAAAGAAAAAGAGAATCAGAACCACTACTGCCAAAGTTCTTGGAAATCCCTCTATGAGGAGAGACTCTGAGGAAGAGGAAGAAGAGGTTGCTGCACCAGCACCCAAGGCTCAGAAGCTTATGGGTGATGCTATTAAGTCAGGGGCTGCATCATCAAAGCCCAAAGAAGCACCCAAAGCTGCCTCCAAGCCCAAGATTGCACCAAAGAGGAGTACCAGAAACATACCTGCTGCTGAGAAGAACAAGGTCCCAGTGCCTGAGACTGTTGTTGAATAGGAAGATGATGAAGAGCATGTACTGAGAAAGTTGAAGCCAAAGATTCCAGACCACAATGATGCTCATCCTGTGGCTGAGAACATGAAGCTGAGAAAGGATGCAGGCCTCAGACAGTGGAGGTTGTCTGATCCTTATGCTATCAGGAGAAGGACTGCTGTTGACTACAGGTTCCATACTAAGGAACAACAGGATTTCTACGAGACAGTGTTGTTGGACAAGAAACCAATAGTGTGTGACATGAGATGGGTCGACTGGACCTACATGAAGGAGAATGAGGAACACTATCCTGGTGTGTATGACAGTTTCAGTGATTGTGGAGTTGCAGATTTTGTTGGGCAGAAGCTCACAAAGTGGAATGATGAGCTCATAATGCAATTCCACTCCACAACACACTTCTATCCAGATGGCAGGATAGTATGGATGTCATAAGGTACGAGGTACCAATCAACAATTGAAGAATGGGCAAATCTGATCAATGCACCTAAGGAGAAAGAAGACGACTTGGATGTCTATGCCAAGAAGAAGATGGATCACAACTCTATGGCACATATGTACAAGGAGATCCCAGATGCTGCAGTTGAGACACATATGTTTGGATCTGTACATTATCTTCTGTCAGGACTGCCAACCATTAACTGGATCCTCATGCATACTCTCTTGCCCAAGTCAGGTGACCACAACATGATCAGAGGCTATGCAATAAACTTGCTACACTTATTTGATGTGCCACAGAAGTTCAAGGTCATGAGCCTCATAGTTGAGACTATCAAGAGGACAACAGCTGACCAGAAGAGAAGTTGTGGGTATGCCCCACAGATCAAGGAGCTGATTAACTCCAAGATGGGCACATGCACATACTTGTTGGACAAGGATCACACGCCCATCTATCCAGACTTTGAGGACAACCAAGTGGTTATGGATGAAGATGAACCATCTTCTGTGCATGCTCAAGCAAAGAAGGAGAAGGCAAGGACAGAGAAGGCTACCAAGATGCCAACAATGGAAGAGGCATCTCAGTACTTTCTGAAGAGAAAACAAGATCAGCTAGGCTACTTGATTGCATCCACTCTAAGGGTTGAGAAGGGGCTGGCCTCCTTGACTCAAAACCAGGAGAGCCTGGAGAGGATCATGGAGCAAAAGTTCTATGACTTGGATGTGAAGGTAACTAAGATCCAGTCTGTTGTTGAGTAGCTTTAGGATGATATGCAGGAGAGGAAGGGCAAGACAACCACTGATGCATTTGCCAGAGTGCCTAGAGCTTAGATATCAGCTACAGTGCCAGTGACAGACACCAGAGCCACTTCATCTGCACCAGCTACAGCTCCTACAGCTCCAGTGCAACCAGCTCCAGCACCTACACCTCTAGCTCCATCCACATCAACTGAAGTCTTCGTCCAAGGAGCCATCTCTACACCACCACCTGAAGATCAAGCCTGAGAGTCGATCTAGTGCTATGCATTTTCTATGAACTTTTTGGTAACTTGTTGCCAAAGGGGAGAAAAATGTATAGATCATAGGCTTCGAGAGATAGTGTTGCTTTTTATTCTCTCTTGCTTTGGTGGTTGAACTTTATTTGCTTGTTTGAGATACTTTATGTCTGTGTGATACTTGGATGATCATGTGTTTGATCATATGCTACATTTATGCTTGTTGGATGACATTATCCCACCTATCTCTATATGATCATTCACTTTGCTTGGTGATGAGTGCATATATTCAATCTTTATCATATTGAGCGCTCCACCAAGATGTATGTGACATGGAAGAGTAACCCATGAGCCTAACTCTTTGTGCATTTGCAGTCCAAAGCAAATCTTAAACTATGCACAAATTTAGGGGGAGCTCTTGCTTATCACATACTTCTCAAAGCGATAATGCTTTTCACTCTTATTATCATTTGTCAAAGCTTTGATCTATATGTTGTCATCAATTACCAAAAAGGGGGAGATTGAAAGTGCAACTATCCCTAGGTGGTTTTGGTAATTCCTAACAACATATAGCTCATTGAGCTAACAACATTCCAAGATGAACATTTCAGGAAAAGCTCAATGAATGGCATGGCATGGATGAGAAAAGTGGATCCCTCAAAATGCTAAGGATAAAAGGATTGGCTCAAGTTCAAAAGCTCAAGACTCTACATTTCATATTTTAGTGATCCAAGATCACATTGAGTCTATAGGAAAAGCCAATACTATCAAGGAGGGATGAGGTGTTGCTTAATGAGTTTCTTGCTCCACAGTGCTTAGCGATATGCTCCAAAACCCTCAACTACTTTCCCACATCCACATATGACCTAAACCAAAAGTCAAACTCGGCCCTACCGATTCTTTCTATCCGGTGCCACCGAGTTCAGATGTCATAGCCACTGCCACAAACCCTAGGCAAATCGGTCTCACCGATATGGATCTCGGTCTCACTGAGATGGGATTGTAATGTCTCCGTTTCCCTTTGTAACGTTTCGATACCACTGAGATGAGTGATCGGTCCCATCGAGATTGCAATGTAAACTCCCTATTTCCTTTTTGTAACATTTCGGTCCCACCGAAATGAGCAAATCGGTCCCACCGAGTTTACCTGACCAACTCTCTGGTTAGCTTATTACCAAAATTGGTCTCATCGAGTTTGTTTAATCGGTCTCACCGAGATTATGTTATGCCCTAACCCTAACCATATCGGTCCTACCGAGTTGCATGTCGGTCCCACCGAAAATCCTAACGGTCACTAGATTTGTTGAATCGGTCCGACCGAGTTTTTCAATTCGGTCCCACCGAGTTTGGCAAGTTGTGTGTAACGCTTAGATTTTGTGTGGAGGCTATATATACCCCTTCACCTCCTCTTCATTCGTGGAGAGAGCCATCAGAACGAACCTACACTTCCAACTTGCTGTTTCTGAGAGAGAACCACCTACTCATGTGTTGAGGCCAAGATATTCCATTCCTACCATATGAATCTTGATGTCTAGCCTTCCCCAAGTTGCTTTCCACTCAAATCTTCTTTCCACCAAATCCAAATCCTGTGAGAGAGAGTTGAGTGTTGGGGAGACTATCATTTGAAGCACAAGAGCAAGGAGTTCATCATCAACACACCATTTGTTACTTCTTGGAGAGTGGTGTCTCCTAGATTGGCTAGGTGTCACTTGGGAGCCTCCGACAAGATTGTGGAGCTGAACCAAGGAGTTTGTAAGGGCAAGGAGATCACCTACTTCATGAGGATCTACCGCTAGTGAGGCAAGTCCTTCGTGGGCGACGGCCATGGTGGGATAGACAAGGTTGCTTGTTTGTGGACCCTTCGTGGGTGGAGCCCTCCGTGGACTCGCGCAACCGTTACCCTTCGTGGGTTGAAGTCTCCATCAACGTGGATGTACGATAGCACCACCTATCGGAACCACGACAAAAACATCCGTGTCTCCAATTGCGTTTGAATTCTCCAAACCCTTCCCCTTACATTCTTGCAAGTTGCATGCTTTACTTTCCGCTGCTCATATACTCTTTGCATGCTTGCTTGAATTGTGTTAAGATTGCTTGACTTGTGCTAAGATAGCTAAAATCTGCCAAAGACTAAAATTGGGAAAATGACAAGTTTTTATTTGGTCAAGTAGGCTAATCACGCCCCCCCTCTAGACATACTTTCGATCCTACAACCTCCAGTCAAGTGATCGAGAAGTACTACAAAAGAGTACAGAAGATCAAGCTTGGGAGTACTTGCCGTCAAGATAACAAAGACCCAGCAAGCTCCGTGCCCGACAAGACTCCACTTCCTTGTCATCGCCCCACCCCAGCAACCTGCTTGCCACTTGTTGTATAGGTGTCGAGCAGGCAGGTAATTAGGTGAGTTTTGTCTAGGCGCGTGGCATCTCGCCGCTGAAGATACAACTCTAATGGCACCCGTCCCTGGAGCGCGTCAAGGAAATACGAGGTAGTTGGGCGAACGATGCAGAAGGAGAGATGATCCTTGCCGAGGAGCTTCATTAGCATGACACCGCATGATGCATTTAATGCATTTGTACTAACCTGTCAAAGTTAGGTATTTGGCACTGTAGCCACTATTTACCTTATGTAAAGACCATTTTGCCACTGTGGTAGCCCCTTTACTTATAAAAGGAGGCCCATGGCTGCCTTTACAAAGGTCGACACTTTGCGCAATGACACACGTAGCTACAGTTCCTGCGCAATCTTGTTGGCCCGTCACGCTCCTTGTACATGTGCTCATAAATCTAATATAGCAAAGTAGGAGTAGGGTTTTACGCTTCATAGTAGCCTGAACCAGGGTAAACCACTGTGTTCATTGCTGGATCTGCTCTTTGTGCTTGACAATCTCCCAAGTTGATCCGCAAATGCATTAGCATGGTCCCATAGATTGTCGTACGCATGACATCTTTGGCGCGCCAGGCAGGGGAGTCGCTTGCGCGAACCTGATTCAGCAGTCAGCATGTCAGTTTCTTCATCATCTTCATCACCATGCTTCCCAAGAAGAAGGGCACCATGGCGGTCGGTCCATCTACGTCCAAGGCACCGATGCCTACACAAATAGGCGGTGACACGGGCGGCTGTAGAGGAGGCGGTGGCGAGCAACTTCTGCGACGTTCTAGCGATCAGAGCCAGGCGAGCAGTGTGGTCCGCTACGGGAACAATAATCCACACGCAACTAGGTCCAAGGACGGAGCCGTGCTACCTGCAGGTGGCGTGGTGAATTCTTAGGATGCTACAGCAACATCCAAGACACCCATGCCGGTGCACACAACAGCCATCTCAGGTCGCGCGCGACGAGCATTGCCATGATGTTGGTGGCTCTGGTTGTCCCCATGGCAAAGCCCCTATGCAGCAGTCCCAAGATGCACAGGTCCAGCATGCACGCCAGCACACTGGCGGAAGTGGGCTACGGATGCAAGGTCAAGACGGAGTTCCTTTTGGCTCTGTCAGAAGTAAGATCACCTCTCATTCTTCGTGCATGTCCATGCCTACAATGCCATAAGAAGCCATAGCACGTGCCTAGCTCCTCTTGGAGTTCTCTCCTGTTGCGAAGAAGATGGAGGAGCGGAGAGCCACTATCTAGAGTCTTATATATTGGCTTCACCAATAATGTCAAGACATAGCATGCCGGACCTTCACAGTGGCAACCCACTGTCCCGGTGTATACTGCTAGGGAGAGGACTGGAGGAGGCACAACCACGACGCAGTTCCCTCCACGACAACAACAGTGGCAGACCAGCGAGTCGACGCCCATGACGACATGTCCATGGCATCGTCCGATCTGCGAGCTCACCGTGATCAGTGCAAAGTTCATCAAGAACGGTGTGTACAAGACGCTCGCACGACCATCGAACGGCGACGGAAAGCGTGTCATCAATTTGATAGTCGCGCAGGGCACGCTGTAGACGAGCCAGCACCAGGGTATCCTGGCAACCTACCTTAGGTTGCCTAGCATTTAATCGTGAGCTGCGGCGAGACCAGTAGCCCAATTCCCAGAACTTCAAGCCAGAAGTGCCAGAGAAATATGATAGCAAAACTCAGCCGTCAGAGTTCCTCGACATCTACACCATCGTAGTTCAGGCTACCGGAGGACGAGATGACAAGATACTCACCAACTACTTTCCATTGGTGCTCAAACTCAACGTCAGATCATGGTTGATGAACTTGCCGGAGAACTCCATCTCTTCTTGTCCAGACTTACGCCATGAGTTTGTTGGTTCTCTTACTGGGGGCCATAAGGTTCCTGGTCAGCCCAGTGATCTGCATGTGCTGCCATAGAGGGATGGCGAATCTTTCCACAAGTATATTCAAATATTCAACGTGTCTAGCGGAACTGAAGCAAATATTCCCTAGAGGCAATAATAAATTTGTTATTTTATATTTCCTTATTCATTATAAAGGTTTATTATTCATGCTAGAATTGTATTGATCAGAAACTTAAATACATATGTGAATAAATAAACAAATACCGTGTCCCTAGTAAGCCTCTGCTAGACTAGCTTGTTGATCAAAGATGTTTAAGGGATCTAGGGTTGTACAGAGTCGATTACAGAAGAAGGAAAATACATGATCCGAACGCCAAGCTTGCCATCCATGCAAAGGAGAGTCCCATCTGGACACGGGGAGGTTCTTCTATCTCGTATCTGCATGGCCCATAAGTCTGGCCCACATCACATAGCCTGGACGCCCGAGGACCCCTTAGTCCAGGACTCCCTCAGTAGCCCCTGAACCAGGCTTCAATGACGATCTATCCGGCACGCGGACTGTCTTCGTCATTGCAAGGTGGGTTCCCCTTTTCCGAATACTTCAATCGTAGTTTTCCGCACACAAGAACTGTGTCCGGCCTTACTTAACACGTACATCCCCAAGCTGTAAAAAGTAACAATACTTAAAGTAAGTCATGTCCATGTGCCACTTTTTTCGGTGAGACGTTATGCTCTGGCCTTATTATTGTTCTGAACCGTTTCACAACCCCATTTCATATTTCGAGGCACGACCATTGACACATCTTGTCAAAGAAGAGATCGTGTCCCCTTATCACGGGATTGTCATCAATAGGGGTTTTGGGTAATCCAACCATGCCGTTCGCACGTCTCATTGGGAATAGGCGAGATTTAAGGCCTGTGAGGGGGCGCTTCATATTCGCTGCCTCTATAAGAGGACAGAAGGACACATCCGTTCACCCCACGCCTTCTCCTTCCTCTGCCTTCCAATTCCCCGAGATCCAGTGCCCAAGTTCCACACTTCTCCCTCCGCCCCAGCCTCTTTAGCAATGGCCAAATCTGGCTTTCAAGGCAAGTGGATGGCCTCTTCTATAATAGCGAAGAACATCCAAGATCTACGGGATGCGAGGTACTTGACGGGGGAGATAAAGCATAGGCTTCCAATCCTAGGGAAGATCATCCCCACCCCGGAGCCCGGCGAAAGGGTGGTTTTCACCCCCCATTTCCTCCGAGGGCTCGGATTCGCCCCGCACCCCTTTGTTCGAGGTCTTATGTACTATTACGGGTTGGATTTCCACGATCTAGCCATGAACTCCTTCCTCCACATCTCGGCGTTCATCGTCGTGTGTGAGGCATTCCTCCACATTCCTCCATACTTCGGCTTATGACTCAAGGTTTTTAATGTGAAGCCAAAGGTGGTCGAAGGCCAATATGCCGAGTGCGGCAGCGCCATGGTGAGCAAGCTCAACAAGGTTACCTGGCCCAAAGGAAGATTTGTAGACACCGTCAAGGTGTGGCAGCAGGAGTGTGATATGTCTCCAACGTATCATAATATTTTATTGTTCCATGCTATTATATTATCTGTTTTGGATGTTTAATGGGCTTTATTATATACTTATATACTTTTTTTGGGACTAACCTGTTAACCTGAGGCCCAGTCCAAATTGTTGTTTTTTGCATATTTCAGTGTTTCGCAGAAAAGGAATATCAAACAGAGTCCAAACGGAATGAAACCTTTGGGAGAGTCGTTTTTGGAACGAACGCAATCCAGGAGACTTGGAGTGGACGTCAAGGAAGCAACGAGGCATCCACAAGGCAGGGAGGCGCGCCCAGGGGGTAGGCGCGCCCCCACCCTCATGGGCCCCTCGTGGCTCCCCTGACCGACTTCTTTCGCCTATATATACTCATATACCCTGAAAACATCCGAGAGCACCACGGAACCCTATTTCCACCGCCGCAACCTTTTGTACCTATGAGATCCCATCTTGGGGCCTTTTCTGACGCTCTGCCGGAGGGGGAATCGATCACGGAGGGCTTCTACATCAACACCATAGCCTCTCCGATGAAGTGTGAGTAGTTTACCTCAGACCTTCGGGTCCATAGTTATTAGCTAGATGGCTTCTTCTCTCTCTTTGGAACTCAATACAAAGTTCTCCTTGATCTTCTTGGAGATCTATTCGATGTAATACTTTTTGCGGTGTGTTTTTCGAGATCCGATGAATTGTGGGTTTATGATCAAGATTATCTATGAACAATATTTGAATCTCCTCTGAATTCTTTTATGTATGATTTGTTAACTTTGCAAGTCTCTTCGAATTATCAGTTTGGTTTGGCCTACTAGATTGATCTTTCTTGCAATGGGAGAAGTGCTTAGCTTTGGGTTCAATCTTGCGGTGTCATTTCCTAGTGACAATAGGGGCAGCAAGGCACGTATTGTACTGTTGCCATCGAGGATAAAAAGATGGGGTTTATATCATATTGCTTGAGTTTATCCCTCTACATCATGTCATCTTGCCTAATGCGTTACTCTGTTCTTATGAACTTAATACTCTAGATGCATGCTAGATAGCGTTCGATGTGTGGAGTAATAGTAGTAGATGAAGAATCGTTTCGATCTACTTGTCACGGACGTGATGCCTATATACATGATCATGCCTAGATATTCTCATAACTATGCACTTTTCTATCAATTGCTCGACAATAATTTGTTCACCCACCGTAATACTTATGCTATCTTGAGAGAAGCCACTAGTGAAACCTATGGCCCCCGGGGTCTATTTTCCATCATATAAGTTTCCGATCTATTTTATTTTGCAATCTTTACATTCCAATCTATATCATGAAAATACCAAAAAATATTTATCTTATTATCTATCATATCTCACTTCTGCAAGTGGCCGTGAAGGGATTGACAACCCCTTTATCGCATTGGTTGCAAGGTTCTTATTTGTTTGTGCAGGTACAAGGGATTTGAGTGTAGCCTCCTACTGGATTGATACCTTGGTTCTCAAAAACTGAGGGAAATATTTACGCTACTTTGCTGCATCACCCTTTCCTCTTCAAGGACAAACCAACGCATGCTCAAGAGGTAGCAAGAAGGATTTCTGGCGCCGTTGCCGGGGAGTCTACGCACAAGTCAATACATACCAAGTACCCATCACAAACTCTTATCCCCCGCATTAAATTATTTGCCATTTGCCTCTTGTTTTCCTCTCCCCCACTTCACCTTTTCCTTTTCTTCGCCTTCTTCCCGTATGTCTTTTTGTTTGTGTTTCCATGTGCCTTCTATTTGCTTGCTAAAAATCTATTGATATGGATCCACTTAAAGTGTTCTACTTGGATCATCTTCGATCTATTTGTGCTCTTGCTGAAACCCCAACTAGTTTAGTTGAGGGAAAATCTTTAGATGAGCATGCTCATTTTGTGCGTCATCATTTGTCTGAAAGGGAAGCACTTATGGTATCAAATAAATAGTTTGCTATGATATGCTTGGAATCTTTGTGAAATTTATGACTTTACTTGTTGCTCTAAGAACCCTATAAAACACCTTCCCTACCTATGTGAGTTTAATGGTAATGAAATCTTATCTTCTTATGGAAAGGGTGTTTATAGTTACTATGATATCGAACAAATTGAAGAATTTGTCAGTTTTAAGGGTGCTCATGAAGTTGCTTCTTTGATTCAAAAGTATGACATTACTCTCTACAAATCTGAAAAATTCTGACATACTTAAATATTGCTATGAAAACTATGCTCATAATGCCTATGTTAAGGAATTTATTGAGAGAATGACTATTGCTTTGGAAGAAAATAATGATATGCATTAACCTATAGATAATTATGATTCTAATGATTTGATTGAAATATCCCATGATGAACATGATGCTTGCTATTCTTGTGGCCATGATGCCATTATTTATGAAGACGAATATGCTATTGTTCCTTATGCTAAACATGAGACCGTTGCTATTGCACCCGTACTTGATAGTTCCTTCGATGAAAAGCATGATTGCAATAATATTATTATAAATTCTCTTGATGTCAATTGTGCTAATAATATGCAAAACCCTAAGCTTGGGGATGCTAGTTTTGCTATGTCTACTACTTGTTGAAATGATCAGGATTGGGGTGATTCTTCTTATGATCTTGAAAATTTATTTAAGCCCCATGATGAATATGAGATTGATAATATGTTTGCAATAAAATTGAAAGTGGGTTTGGAAGAGTGTCAACTTTAGATCCCACATATTTGGAGAATGTTCAGTCTTATGAAATTTTTGATAAAAGTGGGTTTGGAGAGGTCATGACTTTAGTTAATGTTAATCCCACTATTTTGGAAGAGTGTCAACTTTGCATACATGTGGATCGTGTTAAGAATATGTTTTGTGATAACTATATTGTTGAATTTTCTTATGTTCCTACATGTAATTATTATGTGAGAGGAAAATATGGTTGTAGAAATTTGCATGTTACTAAATTACCTCTAGTCATGTTGAGATTGCTATCGTCTCTTTCTTCTTCCTTGCATATGCTAATTTTTGCTTGCTATGATAAATTTTTTTTCTTATAGAATTCCTATGCATAGGAAGTATGTTAGACTTAGATGTGTTTATCACGTGTTCTATGATGTTCTCTTTGTGTTTTAATTCTTGTCTTTGATGTGAGCATCATTAAAATTATCAATGCCTAGCTAGGGGCGTTAAACGATAGCACTTGTTGGGAGGCAACCCAACTTTATTTTTGTTTCTTGATTTTTGTTTCTGTTTAATAATTCATCTAGCTTCTGGTTAGATGTGGTATTATGTTTAATTAGTGTTTGTGCCAAGTAGAACCTTTGGGAAGACTTGGGTGAAGTCTTTATGATCTTGCTGTAAAAAAACAGAAACTTTAGCGCTCACGAGATTAGCTGCCAATTTTTACTGGAGAATGATTTTAGGTTGATTCTTTTTGCAGATGATTAATGGACAAATAACTCACGTTCCAGAAGTATTCCAAAGTTACAGATTGCTACAGATTGTTCTGTTTTTGACATATTCTGTTTTTCATGTGTTCTTTGCTTATTTTGATGATCTATGGCTAGTATCAGGGGGTATGAACCATAGAGAAGTTGGAATACAGTAGGTTTAACACCAATATAAATAAATAATGATTTCATTACATTACCTTAAAGTGGTGGTTTGTTTTATTTCGCTAACAGAGCTCATGAGATTTTCTGTAGAGTTTTGTGTTGTGAAGTTTTCAAGTTTTTTCAAAAAGATTTTATGGATTATGGAATAACGAGTGGCAAGAGCCTAAGATTGGGGATGCCCAAGGCCCCCCAAGGTAAAATTCAAGTACAACCAAAAGCCTAAGCTTGGGGATGCCCTGGAAGGCATCCCGTCTTTCGTCTTCGCCCATCGGTAACTTTACTTGATGCTATATTTTTATTCACCACATGATATGTGTTTTCCTTGGAGCGTCTTGGATGATTTGAGTCTTTGCTTTTTATTTTACCACAATCATCCTTGCTGTACACACGTTTTGGGAGAGACACACATGAATCGGAATTTATTAGAATACTCTATGTGCTTCACTTATATCTTTTGAGCTAGATAATTTTGCTCTAGTACTTCGCTTATATCTTTTTAGAGCACGACAGTGGTTTTATTTTATAGAAATTATTGATCTATCATGCTTCACTTATATTATTTTGACAGTCCTTTAGAACAGCATGGTAATTACTTTGGTTAAAATTTTAGTCCTAAAATGATGAGCATCCAAGATAGGTATAATAAAAACTATCATATAAAGTGCATTGAATACTATGAGAAGTTTGATACTTGATGATTGTTTTGAGATATGAGGATGGTAATATTAGGGTCATGCTAGTTGAGTAGTTGTGAATTTGAGGAATACTTGTGTTAAAAGTTTGTGATTCTCATAGCATACACGTATGGTGAACCGTTATGTGATGAAGTTGGAGCATGATTTATTTATTGATTGTCTTCCTTGTGTGTGGAGGTCGGGATCGCGCGACGGTTAAATCCTACCAACCCTTCCCCTAGGAGCATGCGTGTAGTACTTTGTTTTGATAACTTGTAGATTTTTGCAATAAGTATGTGAGTTCTTCATGACTAGTGTTGAGTCCATAGATTATACGCACTCTCACCCTTCCACCATTGCTAGCCTCTCTTGTGCCGCGCAACTTTCGTCAGTATCATACACCCACCATATACCTTCCTCAAAACAGCCACAATACGTACCTATTATGGCATTTCCATAGCCATTCCGAGATATATTTCCATGCAACTTTCCACCATTACGTTTATTATGACACACTCCTCCATTGTCATATTGCTTTGCATGATCATGTAGTTGACATTGTATTTGTGGCAAAGCCACCATTCATAATTCTTTCATATGTATCACTCTTGATTCATTATCCTGGTACACCGCTGGAGGCATCCACATAGAGTCATATTTTGTTCTAAGATTCTTGAGTTGTAAGTAGATAAAAGTGTGATGATCTTCATTATTAGAGCATTGTCCCATGTGAGGAAAGGATGATGGAAGCAATGATTCCCTCACAAGTTGGGATGAGTCTCCGGACTTTATGAAAAATAAAAGAGGCCAAAGAAGCCCAAATAAAAAAGAGAGGCCAAAGAAGCCCACCAAAATAAAAAAATGAGAGAAAAAGAGAGAAGGAACAATGCTACTATCCTTTTACCATACTTGTGCTTCAAAGTAGCACCATGATCTTCATGATATAGAGTCTCCTATGTTGTCACCTTCATATGCTATTGGGAATTTTTCATTATAGAACTTTGCTTGTATATTCCAATGATGGGCTTCCTCAAATTACCCTAGGTCTTCGTGAGCAAGCAAGTTGGATGCACACCCACTTAGTTTCTTTTGATGAGCTTTGATACACTTATAGATCTAGTGCATCCGTTGCATGGCAATCCCTACTCACTCACATTGATATCTATTAATGGGCATCTCCATAGCCCGTTGATACGCCTAGTTGATGTGAGACTATCTTCTCCTTTTTTGTCTTCTCCACAACCACCATCCTATTCCACCTATAGTGCTATGTCCATGGCTCACGCTCATGTATTGCGTGAAGATTGAAAAAGTTTGAGAATACTAAAGTATGAAACAATTGCTTGGCTAAAACCGGGGTTGTACATGATTTAAATATTTTGTGTGATGAAGATAGAGCATAGCCAGACTATATGATTTTGTAGGGATAACTTTCTTTGGCCATGTTATTTTGATAAGACATGATTACTTTGTTAGTATGCTTGAAGTATTATTACTCTTATGTCAATATTAAACTTTTGTCTTGAATCTTTCGGATATGAACATTCATGCCACAATAAAGGAAATTACTTTGAGAATTATGCTAGGTAGCACTCCACATCAAAAAAATTGTTTTTATCATTTACCTACTCGAGGACGAGCGGGAATTAAGCTTGGGCATGCTTGATATGTCTCCAACGTATCTATAATTTTTTATTGTTCCATGCTATTATATTATCTGTTTTGGATGTTTAATGGGATTTACTATACACTTTTATTTTTGGGACTAACCTATTAACCGGAGGCCCAGTCTAAATGGCTGTTTTTTGCCCATTTCAGTGTTTCGCAGAAAAGGAATATCAAACGGAGTCCAAACGGAATGAAACCTTCGGGAGAGTTGTTTTTGGAACAAACGCAATCCAGGAGACTTGCACTAGACGTCAAGGAAGCAACGAGGCGGCCACGAGGCAGGGAGGCGCGCCCAGGGGGTAGGCGCGCCCCCACCCTCGTGGGCCCATTGTGGCTCCCCTGGCCGACTTCTTTCGCCTATATATACTCATATACCCTGAAAACATCCGAGAGCACCATGAAACCCTATATCCACCACCGCAACCTTCTGTACCCGTGAGATCCCATCTTGGGGCCTTTTCCGGCGCTCCGCCGGAGGGGGAATCGATCACACGGAGGGCTTCTACATCAACACCATAGCATGTTCGATGAAGTGTGAGTAGTTTACCTCATATCTTCGGGTCCATAGTTATTAACTAGATGGCTTCTTCTCTCTCTTTGGATCTCAATACAAAGTTCTCCTCAATCTTCTTGGAGATCTATTTGATGTACTACTTTTTGCGGTGTGTTTGGCGAGATCTGATGAATTGTGGGTTTATGATCAAGATTATCTATGACCAATATTTGAATCTCCTCTGAATTCTTTTATGTATGATTTGTTATCTTTGCAAGTCTCTTCGAATTATCAGTTTGGTTTGGCCTACTAGATTGATCTTTCTTGCAATGGGAAAGTGCCTAGCTTTGGGTTCAATCTTGTGGTGTCCTTTGCCAGTAACAGCATTGGCAGCAAGGCACGTATTGTATTGTTGCCAACGAGGATAAATAGATGGGGTTTATATCATATTGCTTGAGTTTATCCCTCCACATCATGTCATCTTGCCTAATGCGTCACTCTGTTCTTATGAACTTAATACTCTAGATGCATGTTGGATAGCAGTAGATGCAGAATCGTTTCGATCTACTTGTCGCGGACGTGATGCCTATATACATGATCATGCCTAGATATTCTCATAACTATGCACTTTTCTATCAATTGCTCGACAGTAATTTGTTCACCCACCGTAATACTTATGCTATCTTGAGAAAAGCCACTAGTGAAACCTATGGCCCCCGGGTCTATTATCCATCCTATAAGTTTCTGACATATTTTATTTTGCAATCTTTACTTTCCAATCTATATCATAAAAAACCAAAAAATATTTTTCTTATTATCTCTATCAGATCTCACTTTTGCAAGTGGCCGTGAAGGGATTGACAACCCCTTTATCGTGTTGGTTGCAAGGTTCTTATTTGTTTGTGCAGGTACGAGGGATTTGAGTGTAGCCTCCTACTGGATTGATACTTTGGTTCTCAAAAACTGAGGGAAATACTTACGCTACTTTGCTGCATCACCCTTTCCTCTTCAAGGGAAAACCAACACATGCTCAAGAGGTAGCAGAGTGGTTCTATATCACCGAGCCCCGCGACACCAAGTGGACCGCTGCTCCTACCTTCAGATCTGGACCTCCACTGCGGCTCGCGTCCTGGACCAACAAGGGCCTAGATTGGGGGTCCCCCAACTACGTACTACCTGCAACAATGCGTCAAGAGCATGATAGACAAGGACATTGGTAACCCACAAGTATAGGGGACCAATTGTAGCCTCTTTTGATAAGTAAGAGTGTCGAACCCAACGAGGAGCTAAAGGTAGAACAAATATTCCCTCAAGTTTTATCGACCACCGATACAACTCTATGCACGCTTGACGTTCGCTTTACCTAGAACAAGTATGAAACTAGAAGGACTTTGTAGGTGTTTTTGGATAGGTTTGCAAGATAATAAAGAACACGTAAATATAAACTAGGGGCTGTTTAGATAAAGAAGCAATAAAGTTAGTGTAGCGAGTGTGGAAAAGTGGTGGTAGGAGTTGCGGAATTGTCCCTAAGCAATTGACTACTTTACTGACCGATAGCAAGTTTTTTGTGGGAGAGGCATAAGCTAACATACTTTCTCTTCTTGGATCATATGCACTTATGATTGGAACTCTAGCAAGCATTTGCAGCTACTAAAGATCATTAAGGTAAAACCCAACCATAGCATTAAAGCATCAAGTCCCCTTTATCCCATACGCCACAACCCCCTTACTCGGGTTTATGCTTCTGTCACTCAAGCAACCTACTATAAGCAAATCATGAATGTATTGCAACACCCTACAGCAGGAATCCCTCACGCTTGTGCGACACGGAGGGCACAATAGGACAACAACATAACCACAAGCAAATTAAACCAATCATAGCAATTCATCAATCACTAGTAGGATAACAAAAATCTACTCAGACATCATAGGATGGCAACACATCATTGGATAATAATATGAAGCATAAAGCACCATGTTCAAGTAGAGGGTACAATGGGTTGCGGGAGAGTGGACCGCTGAATATAGAAGAGGGGAAGGTGATGGAGATGTTGGTGAAGATGGCGGAGGTGTTGGTGTAGATCACGATGATGATGGTGGCCCCCGACAGCATTCCGGCGCCACCGGAAGCAAGGGGGAGAGAGCCCCCCTTCCTCTTATTATTCCTTGACCTTCTCCCTAGATGGGAGAAGGATTTCCCCTCTGGTCCATGGTCTCCATGGCGTGGGAGGGGCGAGAGCCCCTCCGAGATTTGATATGTCTCTCTGTCTCTCTCTGTTTCCGCGTTCTTAGATTCTGCCCTTTCACCGTTTCTTTTATATCTGGAGATCCGTAACTCCAATTGGGTTGAAACCTTTACCCAGATTTTTCTCCGAAAATTAGCTTTCTTGTGGCAAAAGAAGATCAGTAACCGCCTTGCGGGGTTCCCACGAGGGTCAGGGGCACGCCTGCCCCCCCTGGGGCGCGTCCCCTGCCTCGCGGCCCCCTCGGTCACCGTCTCGCGCGTTGATTTTTCTTCCAGAAAATCACAAATATTCCAAAAATATTCTCTGTCCGTTTTTATCCCATTTGGACCCCGTTTGATATGGGGTTTCTGCGAAACATAAAATATATAACAAACAGGAACTGGCACTAGGCACTTGATCAATACGTTAGTCCCAAAAATAGTATAAAAAGTTGCCAAAAGTATATGAAAGTTGAATAATATTGGCATAGAACAATCAAAAATTATAGATACGACGGAGACGTATCAGCATCCCCAAGCTTAATTCCTGCTCATCCTCAAGTAGGTAAATGATAAAAAAGATAATTTTTGATGTGGAATGCTACCTAGCATAATCTTGATCATGTAATCTAATCATGGTGTGAATATTAAGACACGAGTGATTCAGATCAATAGTCTATCATTTGACATAAAAACGATAATACTTCAAGAGTACTAATGAAGCAATCATGTCTTTTCAAAACAACATGGCCAAAGAAAGTTATCCCTACAAAATCATATAGTTTGGTTATGCTCCATCTTCACCACACAAAGTATTTGAATCATGCACAACCCCGGTTTTAGCCATGCAATTGTTTCATACTTTAGTATTCTCAAACTTTTTCTACTTCCACGCATTACATGAGCGTGAGCCATGGATATAGCACTATAGGTGGAATAGAATATGATGGTGGGGGTTATATGGAGAAGACTAAAAAGGAGAAAGTCTCACATCAACGCGGCTAATCAAACGGCTATGGAGATGCCCATCAATTGATGTCAATGTGAGGAGTAGGGATTGCCATGCAATGGATGCACTAAGAGTTATAAGTGTATGAAATCTCAAACTGGAAACTAAGTGGGTGTGCATCCAACTTGCTTTCTCATGAAAACCTCGGGCTTTTGTTGAAGCCCATCATCGGAATATACATGCCAAGTTCTATAATGAAAATTCCCACTAGTATATGAAAGTGATAACTCAAGAGACTCTCTATATGAAGAACATGGTGCTACTCTGAAGCACAAGTGTGGTAAAAGGATAGTAACATTGCCCCTTTTCTTTTTTTTCCTTTCTTTTTTTTCTTTTTTTTTGGCGGGCTTCTTTGGCCCCCTTTTTTTATTTAGGCTTCTTTGGCCTCTTTTTTTCATGGGGCAATGCTCTATAATGATGATCATCACACTTTTATTTACTTACAACTCAATATTACAACTCGATACTAGAACAAAGAGATGACTCTATATGAATGCCTCCGGCAGTGTACCGGGATGTGCAATGATCTAGCGTAGTAATGACATCAAAAAGCGGATGAGCCATGAAAACATCATGCTAGCTATATTACGATCACGCAAAGCAATATGATAATGAATGCTCGTCATGTATATGATGATGATGGAAGTTGCATGGCAATATATCTCAGAATGGCTATGGAAATGCCATGATAGGTAGGTATGGTGGCTGTTTTGAGGAAGATATAAGGAGGCTTATGTGTGATAGAACGTATCGTATCACAGGGTTTGGATGCACCTGCAAAGTTTGCACCAACTCTCGAGGTGAGAAAGGGCAATGCACGGTACCGAAGAGGCTAGCAATGATGGAAGGGTGAGAGTGCATATAATCCATGGACTCAACATTAGTCATAAAGAACTCGCATACTTATTGCAAAAATTTATTAGCCCTTGAAACAAAGTACTACACGCATACTCCTAGGGGGGAGGTTGGTAGAGGATGAGAGTCAAAAAAATATCATGCTCCAACTTCGTTACATAACGGTTCACCATACGTGCATGCTACTGGAATCACAAACCTCAACACTAGTATTTCTACTAATTCACAGCCACCCACTAGCATGACTCTAATATCACCACCTTTCTATCACAAAACTATTGCAAGGAATCAAACATATCATATTCAGCGATCTAGAAGTTTATGTAGGATTTTATGACTAACCATGTGAATGACCAATTCCTGGCATCTCTCTAAATAGATATAAGTGAAGCAAGAGAGTTTAATACTTTCTACAAAAGATAGGCCCACTCTCTAACAAATATAAGTGAAGCAAATGAGCATTCTACAAATGGTGGTTTTCTATGTGAAGAGAAACAGGCAATCCAAACTTCAAATGATATAAGTGAAGCACATGAAGCATTCTATAAAGTAATACTCAAAAGATTTAAGTGAAGTGCAATGAGCATTCTATAAATCAACCAAGTACTATCTCATACCATCATGGTGCATAAAAGAAAAGTGAAAACTAAATGCAAAAGACGCTCCCAGACTTGCACATATCGCATGAACGAAACGAATCCGAAAACATACTGATACTTGTTGAAGAAAGAGGGGATGCCTTCCGGGGCATCCCCAAGCTTAGACGCTTGAGTCTCCTTGAATATTTACTTGGGTTCCCTTGGCATCCCCAAGCTTGAGCTCTTGCCTCTCCTCCTTTTCCTCATATCGAGACCTCCTCAATCAAACACTTCATCCACACAAAACTTCAACAGAAAACTCGGTAAGATCCATTAGTATAATAAAGCAAATAACTACTCTAAGTACTGTTGGAAACCAATTCATATTTTGTTTTTGCATTGTGTCTACTGTAATATAGCTTTTCCATGGCTTAATCCACTGATAGAAATTGATAGTTTCATCAAAACAAGTAAACTATGCATCAAAAACAGAATCTGTCAAAAACAGAATAGCCTGTAGCAATCTGAACATTCACCATACTTCTGGTACCCCAGAAATTCTACTACAATTAGGAAAAATAAAAAATCTGTATATCAAGACAGTGCAAAAATAATCAGAACCATTTGACGTTTCAGTAAAAAAAATGTAAAATCACGCACTACAGCCAAAGTTTCTGTCCCGCACCGTACAAACCAACAAGCATTGTGAAAATCCTAAAGGCAAACCTTGGCACATTATTTTTATAATACAATGGAATTGTACAAGGGGATAATTATTTTTGATGAAAAGTTTATGTAATCAAGATTCACAAATTTTCCGTGAGCATGAACAAAGTTCAAGGAGCTCCCCCACTTCAACAATGCTTGTCTTTCTCACTTTCACTTTCCTTTTTGAAAAGTTTTGGGTTCCCCTCTTTATTTTTTTATTTTTAAACTATATAAAAGCACTCAACAGAAATAAATGACTCTCTAAAACTTCCAGGTTGTCTCCCTGGCAGCGCTTTCTTTAAAGCCATTAAGCTAGGCATATAGTGCTCAAGTAATGGATCCACCCGGATCCCAAGGTATATCAAAGCCAATTTTAATTAACAATGATTTGTAATTTAGTAGTGAGCAGAAAGTAACATATATCAAGCAACAACGAAGTCTAACTCTCTTCCTATGCATCGGCATGTCATAAAAGAACAATTCATGCACACCAAGTAAAGGCCAATGCATAGTATAAGCAGTTTCTTGCAATTTTATCATATTGGAAACATAGAGAGGTGGAGATATAGTTCCTCTTTCATAATAATTGCAAGTAGGAGAAGAAAGCACATGCATATCACATTCATCAAAATTATCATGTGCAATGGTAAAAGGCAACCCATCAATATAATCCTTAATAAGCATAAATTTCTCCAATATAGTGTAGTTTGGAGAATTCAAATAGATAATAGGACTATCATGCGTGGGTGCAATAGCACCAAATTCATGTTTAACATAAGGAATTATAGCAAGTTCATCTCCATAAACATCATTCATATTGGCATCTTGGCCACAGACATAGCAAGCATCATCAAAAAGGGATATTTCAAGAGAATCAACGGGATCATAGAAATCATGTAACATCCCAAATTTTCAATTTGGAATGTTATACATTAGATCATCGTTGCATATCATATTTTATTGCATTTTGGTTGATCCTCGAAATTCTACGCAACTCAAGGACCCACGGAGAGAGTTGGGGATTTCATTATTTTCATATTTGAGTTTTTCTCAAATTTTGAAAAGAGGATCGTTTGATTTTAATTATTTTCTCTCTGAATATTTCTTATATGAAAATAAAAGAGAGGGGATAAAATAACTTTCCCAAAATAAAGAAATATTGGAGGTTAAATATTAAAATCAAATAAGAACTTTATTTAGAGTTTTGCTATTTTATTTGAATTACGAAAAAAATTGTTTTCCAAAATTGCATTAGAAGCCCAAATAAATTTTTACTTTGTCCGCTATATTTTTAGAGAACGGGGAAAATTTATTTAGGATTTTTGGAGTCCGTTTAGTATTTCTTTTCTTCGTTTTTCTTCACGGAATTATTTTAAAAAAATCCCACCGACCTAGCCGGGCCATGCCCGACTAGGACTCCAGCCCGACCGACCCTTTAAGACGTGAAGGCCCGAGCCACCAGCCCCTGCCCCAAAACCCTAGCCGCCGACGCCAGATCCGCGTCGTTGCCGCCGGACTCGCCGCCACCGTTGCCGCCGCGTTCCGCCGCCGTCGCGCCGTCGACCCCACCGCCCGCCACCGTCGGACACCGCCCTTGCCGCCGATCCCGCCGTTGCCGCGGGCCGCCGCCGTCACCGGAGTTGCCCGCTGCCGCCTCGTCATGCGTCCCGAGGTAGCCATCGGTTTTATTCTAAAAACCGTTCGGTTTTTATTCGAAAACCTAGATGCATTTTTTATTAGATCGTTTTTTTTGGTTTAGTTATTTAGCATACGTTCGTTCGTACGTCCATTTTAATGAACGAAGTTCACCCGTTAGCCGCAGACAGCGAACGTTCGTTCGTTAGCCTGTTCGTCAGTTTTTCTTTTTTCAGGGTTTTTTCGCGATTATTTTCGATCGTGATTTCTGCCCTGATTTTCGTTTTAGTTTATCTTTTCGCTCGTTTATCAGAATTAGGCAATTCAAGCGCCTAGATCTTTGTCTTGAAGCCCTCTTTCTATTTAACCAACTTGAACAAGATTTTGCTACTGTAAAATTTGACTTAAGTCCAGATTAGTAAACGAATCCTATTTCTTTTGCAGTTTGAGTTTCATTGCTTCGTTTGATTTGATTCTCTTTGCAAACCGGAGTTCTTAATTTGAACTTTCTGGTTAGATCTCTTATTTTAGTTTTACCCGTGCTTCTAGTTGAGTGCTTATTGTATGCTTGTTTGTTTGCGATAGAGTACCCGGAGTGCGAAGCGTGCTACTACGAGTCTCTAGGTTTCACAGATCATCGGCAAGGCAAGCAACACTTTGATCATACCTCTTTACTACCCAGTTTTATTGCATTAGATCAACCTTCAAACAATTGCCCTGTTTACGTGTTGATTATGAGGTACATGATGAGGGTTCTGGGAAGTAGATGATGAGGTAGAACCTATTGCCCTATTTATTATCAAACCTTTGGGAGTTACTTTTACGTGTTGCTTATATTGCTATGCTATGCTTGTAGACGTGGTTTGGTTCGAGTGATTCATGACAGATGTGAGAGTTATTATTAATGGTTAACTTAAGTTGGCTACTTTAATACACATCTAGGTGGATTGCTTGAGGCACCCTGGAGTACCCAGTGGTTGTCAGGGCACCTGGAGAATCCAGTGTTGTCTTAGATATCCCGAAGTACCCGTGTGATCATCCTATGGTCCGCCACCCAGGCTCAAAGGGATCATAAGATTATTCATGCTAGAAACTACCATGTGCAGCCACAAGCTATTATGGACTCTAGCATAGTTGAGTAAGTTGCAAGATCTCTTTCAGTGGTGGGCTAGCAGATGTAGGGGAAAGTAGGTGTAACTGTCCACCCAGAGTAAAGAGTTATTGTTTCAGAAAGACCGTGTCTCGATTCTCCGACCATGGATGTATTTGAGTCTTGTGGGGAAAAGTGCACAAACCTCTGCAGAGTGTACAAACTAATCATGTTTAGCCGTGTCCCCGGTTATGGACGTCTCGAGTACCTGGTTCTTGGATTATCATGTTG
The DNA here is from genome assembly GCF_002162155.2 of Triticum dicoccoides. Classification (NCBI taxonomy): domain Eukaryota; kingdom Viridiplantae; phylum Streptophyta; class Magnoliopsida; order Poales; family Poaceae; genus Triticum; species Triticum dicoccoides. The sequence continues at coordinate 322,890,093 of NC_041389.1, forward strand.
ATCTCATCACTCTTAATATAATTTGATTGGGTTAATGATGATGCTTAATTGGGATTGAGTTGGAGGAACCTTCACAATGTTTAACAACCACCATGATAGTTATTTATTCCTTTGTTGTAGGGAAAAATTGGCTTTATGCAAAAACTGTAAACATAGAGCTTTCCACCAGTCATATATGCATGTAGTGATAGCATTTATTCTGTTCATTACTCTAAATGTTACATTGCTAGCATATTCCATGTGCTGACCCATTTTGGGCTGCAACATTCATGTTGCAGACTTTTCAGACGACGAGTAAGGTGCCATAGGTCGTTGTCTTTCACTCACTACTAGGAAAATGCTTATACATAGAATTTTAGCAGTAGCGCCTGTTTGGGCGCCCACGCTACTGGTATGTACCAGTAGCGCCGGCCAAAACGTGCCGCGCCGCTGCTTAGCGGGCCATCGGGGCTAAAAGGACAGGCCACTTAGTTGTAGCGTGTGATGTGTATCGGCGCTACAGCTAGTGGGCTTAGCAGTAGCGCTGGCCCGTTACTCGCGCTGCTGTTAAGCCCACTCCCTCCCCCGCGCGCCGGCCGTCCTGCTCGTGCCCTCGGCCTCATCAGCTCACTCACACACTCCACACTCCTTCCTCAATCCCCCCCTGCGCGCCGCCGTAGACCCCCGCACGCTGTCGTCCCCCGTGCCGGCCCTCCACCCTGCGTCGGCCGCCCTCGCCTGCGCCGGCTCTCCTCCCCGCCGGCCGCCTTCCCCCGTGTCGGCCTCCTCCCCTGCTGGCCTCCCTAGCCCCCGCGTCAGCTCTCCTCCCGCGCCAGCCCTCCTCCACCAAGAGGTACATCCTCCTCCCTCCTTCCTCATCCTCCCTAGTTTCTTTTGAACCCTAGCAAGTTGAAAATTTTAGGTTTTTAGTCTTAGTTGTTTAATCATAGGAAAATGTAGTATGAAACCTAGCTGCTAGTTAATCTTAGGATAATGTAGTATGAATCTTAGGATAGTGTAGGTTTTTAATCTTAGTTGTTTAATCTTAGGTGTTTAATCTTAGTTGTTTAATCTTAGGATAATGTAGTATGAACCCTAGCTAGTTAATCTTAGGATAATGTAGTACAAATCTTAGGATAATGTAGTATGAACCCTAGCTAGTTAACCTTAGGATCATATTTTGAACTATGACATTTGTTGTTATTTTTTTAGTAAAAACAATTATTCATGTTATATGCAAATTTGAAGTGGATATATGTCATATTTTGAAGATGTCACAGTCTTAGTTGTTTAACCGAGTGGCCTATGTTTTGCCAGAAATGTCGATTCATTTACGTTATGGCCAATTTCAGGCGCTCGATATGTCCTGCTTTCAACAAAGGTCATGCCGAATTTTGCTAAGTGTTTATTAATTTTGTTTCCATAATTAAGCATTTTGTTATCGACGTCGACGATGCCTATCTCGCATCCTCGTCCTCGACTCGGCGGAGGACTCCTGCTTGAGCCGAGGGGCCATGTCCGGGACTGGGCTCCGCCGGGCTAGTACTGGGTTGTGCTACCTTCTGGTGAGTGCAGCTTAGTGAGGAGCCAGCCCGCCGTCGACCCGGAGCTTCTTTGGTGGCAGTCACGTGGGCCTGCATTGGTGCAGAGGCTTGAGTCCCCCGCGCAGGTGGTACATCACCGTGTCATGGAGGAGAACGCGCATGTCCAGCGCTACTTCGTTTCATTGGCGAACGACAGGTTCTGAAATACCTGGCAAATTCTTTGGGGATCTCATCGGAGCTATGATCCTGTGATGGTTCCTTCTCTTTGGAGGTCCACCGCGGCCCACTAAACCTAGAGGAGCTATTATTCAAGATGTATTAGTGATATTATATGATGATATTTTCTACAAACTAGTATATATGTATTCGATAATGGATTATTAAATACCTATTAGTTATTTGCTTATTGAATGCAAAAGATGAGCGTGGTTTGTGCTACAAACTACTATATATGTATTCGATGATGGATTATATGATGATCTTTGCTATGAACTAGGTTCGATGATGATCTTTGCTACGAACTAGGTTCGATGATGATCTTTGCTACAAACTACTACAAACTACAAATTTTAGGTGTTCTAGTTGTTATATGATGATCTTTGCTACAAAGTACTATATATGTATTCGATGATGGATTATTAATTACCTATTAGGAAATGTCTGACGACAAAAGGGAATTTGCTATGTGCGATTACTGCGAAGATGAGTGCAGTCTGTGTGACAGGCCTCACCTGGTAGAAGGTGGGCGCTTCAGCATCAAGCTCCAAGAGACCTTCGATGTTGAAACGGTACGCAACAAGGACAAGTGTTCTTTTGTTATTTTTGCATGACTTCTCTACTTTTTCAACGTGTAATTTCTGTCTTTTACAATTCGACTAGCTTATCCCATGCCATGCAAGACACTATGTCTTGGAGAAGATGGGTTTTGAAGATCATGAAAGCATGGAGACAAAGATAATTCAACTAAGGACCCATCATGGTTATGCTTTTGCTGTAAATCTATACAATTCTGTGAACTCATCCAATTTTGGTTGCCTGAATTCGGATGCCCTTTGCAAGGCGTATGATTTCCATGAGGGTATGCTTCTCACCTTCGATCTTGGTGATCTTGACATCGATGAAAAGAATATGACCATTTGGATCCTTGTTGACATGCTTCCAGTTCTGACGCTGTGTGAGTTTCTCAAACATATTTATTAAGTAATTTATATTGTTTATTTCAAAATATTTGACAGCTTATTTCCATTGTCAGCTTATTTTCATTCTTCAAAAAATGTACGGAAGATGGTAGACAGAACCTACTACTACAATGATGAAGCACAATTAACTTATAAGGAGAAAGATGGTCTTATTGCATTTTTACTGATCTTGAGAATTACAATATCTATTATCGAATTCCTCAAAATTATGGTCAATATGTGCCACTAGTGCACGCAGTGTGCTACGGTAACATCAATGGAGATAGCATGGTAAGATTTTCTACTATTACGACATCTGTGCATCTTTTGCATAAATTTTTCTAAAACTAAACTACATTGCTAACTACAAAGTTATTGCTATGTTTTCGAACAAAAAATCCCGATGGATTGTGTGCCTCATCTGATGTTGCCAAGAGGTCGCGTTGATGTTATGAGCTTACGGCCACCACCGCCAGGTCAGCCGCAGTATCCACATCACTCCTGTCCATACCGGATTTCTAAAAGCGAGGAAGCCATGATAATAAATGATTGGAAAAAATGTTTTGACCATCATAGAGAGCTACTTGGAAGCAACATTGTGCGTAGGTCAAGACTTGGAGACAGGATGATCTTCGTTCTTCATTATGGAGAGTCCATTTTCCTTAATGAAGAGTCAATGCCTATCTTGTTTTATGATATTTTACCTAAGAGAGGGTAGAGTAGGTCCTATGAGAGGAGTAGGTCCTAGGTAGAATGTGTTATTATGTGCTACAATGTGTTAGAGTTGATGAGGAGGATGAGGAGTTGTGATTATGACTAGTGACCAACTTGTTATATATATATGATGTCTCATTGACGAACATTGTTTGGTGGTGATGACTAGTGGTAATGAATATGCTATTTAAATAGACTAGTTCATGATGAGTTGTTATTGTATAAAAGATATATCTGTTTAAACATGTACAATGCCAAAATATGAAAAAAAACATAAATTTTAGCAGTGGCACGACCCAAAATATTACCAGCAGCGCTCATTTACCAATAGCGCTTTCCAGGGGCGCGCTACTAGTATCTGAACATACCAGTAGCGATGGCCTAAACAAGCGCTACTACTACAAAATAGCTATAGCGCTATAGTAGTAGCGCGCCTCCCCGCGCTACTAATAGCAAAAAAAACAGCGCTACTGGTATATCACTCTTGATTCATTGCATATCCTGGTACACCGCCAGAGGCATCCACATAGAGTCATATTTTGTTCTAAGTATTGAGTTGTAAATAAATAAAAGTGTGATGATCTTCATTAGTAGAGCATTGTCCCAAGTGAGGAAAGGATGATGGAGACTATGATTCCCCCACAAGTAGGGATGAGACTCCGGACTTTATGAAAAATAAAAGAGGCCAAAGAAGCCCACCAAAATAAAAAAAATGAGAGAAATGAGAGAAGGGACAATGTTACTATCCTTTTCCACACTTGTGCTTCAAAGTAGCACCACGATCTTCATGATATAGAGTCTCCTATGTTGTCACTTTCATATACTAGTGGGAATTTTACATTATAGAACTTGGCTTGTATATTCCAATGACGGGCTTCCTCAAAATGCCCTAGGTCTTCGTGAGCAAGCCAGTTGGATTTACACCCACTTAGTTTCTTTTGTTCAGCTTTCATACACTTATAGCTCTAGTGCATCCGTTGCATGGCAATCCCTACTCACTCACATTGATATCTATTAATGGGCCTCTCCATAGCTCGTTGATACGCCTAGATGATGTGAGACTATCTTCACCTTTTTTGTCCTCTCCACAACCACCATTCTATTCCACATATAGTGCTATGTCCATGGCTCACGCTCGTGTATTGCGTGAAAGTTGAAAAAGTTTGAGAACATCAAAGTATGAAACAATTGCTTGGCTTGTCATTGGGGTTGTGCATGATTTAAATATTTTGTGTGATGAAGATAGAGCATAGCCAGACTATATGATTTTGTGGGGATAGCTTTCTTTAGCCAAATTATTTTGAGAAGACATGATGGCTTTGTTAGTATGCTTGAAGTATTATTGTTTTCATGTCAATATGAACTTTTATCTTAAATCATTTGGATCTGAACATTCATTTCACAATAAAGAAAATTACATTGAGAAATATGCTAGGTAGCATTCCACATCAAAAACTCTTTTTTTATCATTTACCTACTCGAGGACGAGCAGGAATTAAGCTTGGGGATGCTTGATACGTCTCCAACGTATATATAATTTTTGATTGTTCCATGCTATTATATTACCCGTTCTGGATGTTTATGGGCTTTACTATACACTTTTATATCATTTTTGGGACTAACCTATTAACCGGAGGCCCATCCCAAATTGCTGTTTTTTGCCTATCTCAGTGTTTCGAAGAAAAGGAATATCAAACAGAGTCCAAACGGAATGAAACCTTCGGGAGAGATCTTTTTGGAACAAACGCAATCCAGGAGACTTGGAGTGGATGTCAAGAAGCAGCCGAGGCGGCCACGAAGGTGCAGGGCGCGCCCCCACCCTCATCGGCCCCTCGTGGCTCCCCTGACCGACCTCCTTCGCCTATATATATCTACGTACCCTGAAAAATATCCAGGAGCACCACAAAAACCTATTTCCACTGCCGCAACCTTCTGTACCCGTGAGATGCCATCTTGGAGCCTTTTCCGGCGTTCCGCCGGAGGGGAATCGATCACGGAGGGCTTCTAGATCATCGCCAAGGCCTCTCCGATGAGTTGTGAGTAGTTTACCACAGACCTTCGGGTCCATAGTTATTAGCTAGATGGCTTCTTCTCTCTCTTTGAATCTCAATACAATGTTCTCCTCGATCTTCCTCGAGATATATTCGATGTAACTCTTTTTGCGGTGTGTTTGTCGAGATCCAATGAATTGTAGGTTTATGATCAAGTTTATCTATGAGAAATATTTGAATCGCCTCTGAATTCTTTTATGTATGATTGGTTATCTTTGCAAGTCTCTTCAAATTATCAGTTTGGTTTGGCCTACTAGATTGATCTTTCTTGCAATGGGAGAAGTGCTTAGCTTTGGGTTCAATCTTGCGGTGTCCTTTCCTAGTGACAGTAGGGGCAGCAAGGCATGTATTGTATTGTTGCCATCGAGGATAAAAAGATGGGGTTTATATCATATTGCTTGAGTTTATCCCTCTACATCACGTCATCTTGCCTAATGCGTTACTCTGTTCTTATGAACTTAATACTCTAGATGCATGTTGGAGAGCGGTCGATGTGTGGAGTAATAGTAGTAGATGCAGGCAGGTGTCGGTCTACTTTTTGCGAATGTGATGCCTATATACATGATCATGCCTAGATATTCTCATAACTATGCACTTCTCTATCAATTGCTCGACAGTAATTTGTTCACCCACTGTAATACTTATGCTATCTTGAGAGCCACTAGTGAAACCTATGGCCCCCGGGTATATTTTCCATCATATAAGTTTCCGATGTACTTTATTTTGCAATCTTTACTTTCCAATCTATAGCATAAAAATACTAAAAATATTTATCTTATCTTATTATCTCTATCAGATCTCACTTTCGCAAGTGGCCGTGAAGGGATTGACAACCCCTTTATCGTGTTGGTTGCGAGGTTCTTGTTTTGTTTGTGTAGGTACGAGGCACTTGCGTGGAGCCTCCTACTGGATTGATACCTTGGTTCTCAAAACTAAGGGAAATACTTATGCTACTTTGCTACATCACCCTTTCCTCTTCAAGGGAAAACCAACGCAGTGCTCAGGAGGTAGCAATGATCTTTGTTGCCAAGAATAGATCCTTTGCAGAGAAGGAGTTTCTCTCGAAATAAGTGAGTGGGAGGAAAGTAGAACTCAATGAGGTAATTGTACCTTGTCTCGAATTGGAAAGTAGCACATCAGAGAAATTCGTTCCTGTGATGCCTACACCAACTAGAGAGGAAACTAATGATGATGATCATGAACCTTCGAATCAAGTTACTACTGGACCTCATAGGTCGAACAGAGCATGTTCCGCACAAGAGTGGTACCGTAATCCTGTCCTGGAAGTCATGTTAATAGGCCGTGGTGAACCTACGAACTATCAAGAAGCTATGATGAGCCCATGTTCCAATAAATAGCATGAGGCCATGAAATCTGAGATTGGATCCATGTATCAGAACAAAGTATGGGCTTTGGTGGACTTGCACGATGATCGGCAAGCCATTGAGAATAAATGGTTCTTCAAGAAGAAGACAGACGCTGATGGTAATGTCACCATCTACAAAGCTTTACTTATCGCAAAAGGTTTTCGACAAGTTCAAGGGGTTGACTATGATGAGACCTTCTCACCCATATCCATGCTTAAGTCAGTCCGAATCATGCTAGCAATTGCCGCATTTTATAATTATGAAATCTAGCAAATGGACGTCAAAATTGCATTCCTTAATGGATTTCTTAAAGAAGAGTTGTATATGATGCAACCAGAAGGTTTTATCGATCCTAAAGGTGTTAACATAGTGTGCAAGCTCAAGCGATCCATCTACAGACTGGTGCAAGCATCTCAGAGTTGGAATATACGCTTTGATGAGGTGATCAAAGCATATGGTTTTATACAGACTTATGGTGAAGCATGTATTTACAAGAAAGTGAGTGGGAGCTCTATAGCATTTCTGATATTATATGTGGATGACATATTGTTGATTGGAAATGATATAGAATTTTTGGATAGCATAAAATGATACTTGAATAGGAATTTTTCAATTAAAGACCTCGGTGAAGCTGCTTATATTTTAGGCATCAAGATCTATAGGGATAGATCGAGACGCTTAATAGGACTTTCACAGAGCACATACCTTGCTAAAGTTCTGATGAAGTTCAAAATGGATTAGTTAAAGAAAGGGTTCTTGCCTGCATTACAAGGTGTGAAATTGAGTCAGACTCAAAGCCCGACCACTGCAGAAGATAGAGAGAAAATGAAAGTCATTCCCTATGCCTCAGCCATAGGTTCTATCATGTATGCTATGCTGTGTACTAGACCTAATGTGTGCCTTGCCATAAGTTTGGCGGGGAGGTACCAAAGTAATCCGGGAGTGGATCGCTGGACAACGGTCAAGAACATCCTGAAGTACCTGAAGAGGACTAAGGATATGTTTATCGTTTATGGAGGTGATGAAGAGCTCGTCATAAATGGTTACATTGATGCTAGCTTTGACACTAATCCGGATGACTATAAGTCACAAACCGGATACATATTTATATTGAATGGTGGAGCTGTCAGTTGGTGCACTTCCAAGCAGAGCGTCGTGGCGGGATCTACGTGTGAAGCAGAGTACATAGCTGCTTCGGAAGCAAAACATGAAGGAGTCTGGATGAAGGAGTTCATATCCGATCTGGGTGTAATACCTAGTGCATCGGGTCCAATGAAAATCTTTTGTGACAACACTGGAGCAATTTCCTTGGCAAAGGAATCCAGGTTTCACAAGAGAAGCAAACACATCAAGAGACGCTTCAACTCTATTCGTTAAAAGGTTAAGGATGGAGACATAGAAATTTGCAAAATACATACGGATCTAAATGTAGCACACTTGTTGACTAAGCCTCTTCCGTGAGCAAAACATGATCAGGACCAAGACTCCATTTGTTTTAGATTCATTACAATGTAATCTATATTAATGACTCTAGTGCAAGTGGGAGACTGAAGGAAATATGCCCCAGAGGCAATAATAAAGTTGTTATTTTATATTTCCTTATTCATGATAAAGGTTTATCATTCATGCTAGAATTGAATTGATCGGAAACTTAGATACATGTGTGAATACATAAACAAATACCATGTCCCTAGTAAGCCTCTACTAGACTAGCTCATTGATCAAGGATGGTTAAGGTTTCCTAACCATAGACATGTGTTGTCCTTTGATAATGGGATCACATTATTAGGAGAATGATGTGATGGACAAGACCCATCCATTAGCTTAGCATATTGATCGTTTAGTTTATTGCTATTGCTTCCTGAATGTCAAATACATATTCCTTTGACTATGAGATTATGCAACTCCCGGATACCGGAGGAATACGTTGTCTGCTATCAAACGTCACAACATAATTGGGCGATCATAAAGATGTTGTACAGGTATCTCCAAAGGTGTTTGTTGAGTTGGCATAGATCGAGATTAGGATTTGTCACTCCGAGTATCGGAGAGGTATCTCTGGGCCCTCTAGGTAATACACATCACAAGAAGCCTTGCAAGCAAATTGACTAATGAGTTAGTTGCAAGATGATGTATTACGGAACGAGTAAAGACGCTTGCCAGCAATGATATTGAACTAGGTATGAAGATACCGGCGATCGAGTCTCGGACAAGTAACATACCGATGGACAAAGGGAACTACGTATGTTGTCATAAGGTTTGACCGATAAAGATTTTCATAGAATATGTAGGAGCCAATATGGGCATCCAGGTTCCGCTATTGGTTATTGACCGAAGAGGTGTCTCGGTCATGTCTACATAGATCTCGAACCCGTAGGGTCCGCACGCTTAACGTTCATTGACGATATAGTATTATATCCTGAAAGGTGATTCAAATACTAGATATTTCCATGGAGTTGCCAATGGCAGACACCGGAAGAAAATTATTCATTCCCTACAATAGGATGAGGGAGTGATTGAGGGGCATGAGCAATTTAAATCTTATATCACTAATTATTATAAAAATTTGTTCGGAGCCCCAGAGGAAGGAAACTTCTCGATGGAAGAGACCCGAACAGATGACATCCCTCAGGTCTTTGATGAGGAAAACAACCTTCTAACAGCCCCATACTCCGAGGAGGAAGTTAGAAATGCGGTTTTTCTAATGGAGCATAACAAAGCCCCGGGTCCGGATGGTTTTCCTGCTGAGTTCTATCAGAAATTCTGGGAGGTCATCAAACCGGATCTCCTACTTTTGTTTACTGACCTACATGCTGGCCAACTAGAATTGTTTTGCTTAAACTTCGGTGAAATTATTTTATTACCTAAGCTTAATGAGGCTGAATGGATAAAACAATATAGACCTATTTGCCTCCTTAATGTTAGTTTTAAAATATTCACGAAGGTTGCAACTATTAGGCTAAATGCAGTTGCTGAACATGTGGTTCGGCCTTCACAGACAGCTTTTATGCAAGGCAGACACATCCTAGATGGAGTTGTTATCCTTCATGAAACATTCCATGAATTACACCGAAAAACGTTAAATGGGGTGGTACTCAAAATAGACTTTGAAAAGGCTTATGACAAAGTCAAGTGGCCTTTTCTTTAACAGACTCTCAGAATGATAGGATTTTCTGCAGAGTGGCGCGCTATGATCCATAGCTTCATTTCTGGAGGTAGTGTTGCCATTAAGGTCAATGATGACATTGGACACAATTTCCAAACGAAGAAGGGATTGCGACAAGGTGACTCGGTATCGCCCGTGCTATTCAATATAGTGGTGGATATGCTAGCGGTCATGATTGAGCGTGCCAAGGTTGATGGCCAAATTGGTGGGGTAGTAAATCATCTAGTTGATGGTGGTCTCTCTATACTTCAATATGCCGATGATACGATTCTCTTCATGGATCATGACCTTGAGAAAGCGAGAAATCTTAAACTGATTTTATCAGCATTTGAGCAACTATCGGGTCTAAAAATCAATTTTCATAAAAGTGAATTGTTTTGCTTTGGCGAGGCTCAAGAAGAGGCCCACCTGTATGTTGAACTGTTCGGATGCCGGTTGGGTCAGTTTCCGATCACATATTTGGGGATACCGATACATTATCGGAGACTCACAAATGCTGAATGGAAACATGTCGAGGAGAGACTGCAAAAAAGACTTAGCAGTTGGAAAGGTAAACTGCTGTCTCTGGGTGGAAGATTGGTCCTCATAAATTCTGTACTTAGTAATATGGTACTATATATGATTTCCTTCTTCCAGTTACCAAAAGGAGTTTACATAGATTGGATTACTTCCGATCAAGATTCTTTTGGCAAGGAGATAGCGAGAGAAAGAAATATCGACTGGCTAAATGGAGTGTGGTTTGCCGTCCCAAAGACCAAGGCGGGTTGGGCATTCATGACCTTGAGGTTAAGAATAGGGCCCTCCTTGGAAAATGGTTGTTTAAATTACTAACGGAAGATGGTGTTTGGCAAACCCTCCTAAGGAGGAAATATGTGGGTTCCAAGTCGGTATCCCAAGTATATTGGAAGCATGGGGACTCCCACTTTTGGGCAGGTCTAATGGCTACGAAGAAATATTTCTTCCGCTATGGATCCTTCTCGATTAAGGACGGTTCGGAAATTAGATTTTGGGAGGACAAGTGGCTAGGAAATGCCACACTCCGAGAACAATATTCGGCTGTATACAACATTGTGCGCTGCAAAGGTGATACTATCGCCATGGTAATGGAATCATTTGTACCAAATGTGACATTCAGAAGAGACTTAATTGGACCCAGACTCCAATCGTGGAGTATCTTGCTCCAACAGTTGTCCACGGTGCAATTGTCACATGGGTCTGATGTATTCCAATGGAACCTCCATGGGAATGGACAATTCTCAGTGGATTCTATGTATAGAGCCTTAATCCAGTCTGATGTGCCAGTTGTTAATAACAAGAAGATCTGGAAGATGAAGATACCTCTTAAGAATAAAATCTTTGCTTGGTATCTTCGTCGCGAAGTCATTCTTACTAAAGATAACCTTATTAAGAGGAATTGGCATGGAAGCCCGCAGTGTGTATTTTGTCACCATGAGGAGACAATAAAACATTTATTCTTCCAATGCAAACTGGCTCGTTCTATATGGTCAGTCATCCAAATAGCTTCTGGCTTGTATCCTCCCAGTAGTGTTGCTAATGTATTTGGCAAATGGTTACATGGGATTGATCACAGGTTTAGAACTCTTCTCAGGGTGGGAGCGCTTGCCGTTATTTGGTCGCTTTGGCTATGTAGAAATGATAAGGTTTTTAACGATAATAGCACTTCTCTGTTGCAGGTTATCTACAAATGTACCGGGACTCTTCGTTTATGGTCCTCTCTACAACGTGTCGATAATCGAGGCCTGTTTACGGAGGTGTGTACATGATTGGAGGCTACGGCAAGGGATACTTTTATCCAACATGGGTGGCAGCATGGTCTAAGGATTGGCCCCCCTCCACATTAGGCGTTATATGGACTCTACATGTTTCGTTGTAATTCGCCTTTTTATTTTTATTTTGTGTGAGAGGATCTTATTTGGCTATGTGTATCTTAGTTATGCAGAGGCCGGGTGTAATGCTTAAATCTTTTAAGTAATAAAACACCCCTTTTCGAAAAATATGATTGGCGACTAAATGTTGTTCGGAGTCCTAGATTAGATCACGAACATGACGAGGAGCTCCGGAAGGGTGCAGAGGTAAAGATTGATATATAGGACAATGATATGCGAACACCAAAAGAGTTTTGAAGTGCACCGGGTAGTCATTAGGACACCAGGAGGGGTTCCCGACACACCCGATGAGTGTATGGGCCTAATGGGGGACAGACCAGCCCACAAGGGGGCTGGTGTGCCCTTCCCTGGCTGGCCGACCCTATGGGGAAGGAAAGGGGAGGGGTGGCCCCTCCTACCTTCCCCTCCTCGTGAGAGAAGGAAAAGGGGTGGGCGCCACCTCCCCCTGCCTTCCTCCCGCACTCAAATAAGGAAGGGGGCGTGGCTTGGGGAGGACCCCAAGTAGGCAGCCTACTTGGGGCACCTCCTGGATGCTCCCCTCTCCCCCACCTATATCTATGTGGGATGGGGAGCGCCAAACACCACCACAACAATCTTTTAGCCGTGTGTGGCGCCCCCTCCACAGTTTAGTCCCTCGGTCATATTTTCATAGTGCTTAGGCGAAGCCCTGCGGAGATAGCATCACCACCACCAACACCACACCGTCGTGCTGCCAGAATTCATCCACTACTTCGCCGTCCTGCTGGATCAAGAAGGCGAGGACGTCACTGAGCTGACCGTGTGCTGAATGCGGAGGTACCATACATTCGGTACTTGATCGGTTGGATCGCGAAGAAGTTTGACTGCATCAACCGCGTTAATAAACGCTTCCATTTATGGTCTACGAGGGTACGTAGACACACTCTCCCCTCAAGTTGCTATGCATGTCCATGAATAAATCTTGTGTGTGCGTAGATTTTTTTTATTTTCCATGCAACGTTTCCCATCAGTGGCATCCCTGACATTCATCCTGCTTCTTTCATTAGTGCATTTCACCAGAATGTGCACAATCGCAAGATGCGGGAAGAGATGGCCATGAACAAGCTCAGGGATGTCACCGAGCTTTATGATACGTCTCCAACATATCTACTTTTCCTAATGCTTTTCCTCTTGTTTGGGACTCTAATTTGCATGATTTGAATGAAACTAACCCCGGACTGACGTTCTTTTCAGCAGAACTACCATGGTGTTGTTTTTGTGCAGAAATAAAAGTTTTCGGAATGGAACGAAACTTTGCGAGGATTTTTTATATCAATAAAGAGAATGTCTGGAGCCAAGAGATACCTGAGAGGGGCACCTGGGTGGTCACAACCACCAGGGCGCACCTGCCCTCCCCCCCAGGAGCGCCCAGCTAGGTGCTGCCCACCTGGTGGCCCCGCTGATACTAAAACCGACGCTATAAAATGACATTATTCCAGAAAAAAATGAGAGAGAAAGAATTATCGCGTTTCACGAGATGGAGCCACCGATGTCTCCTGTTCTTCATCGCGAGGCCGGATTTGGAGTCCGTTTGGGGCTTCGAACAGGGGGATCTTCGATCTTCATCATCACCAACACATCTCCATCGCCAATTCCATGATGCTCCCCACCGGGAATGAGTAATTCCTTCATAGGCTCGCTGGTCGGTGAGGAGTTGGATGAGATTCATCATGTAATCTTGTTAGTTTTGTTAGGGCCTGGTCCCTAGTATCCACTATGTTCTGAGATTGATGTTACTATGACTTTGCCATGCTTAATGCTTGTCACTTTGGGCTCGGGTGCCATGATTCCAGATCTGAACCGTTTATGTTATCACCATTATATCCATCTTCTAGATCCGATCTTGCAAGTTATAGTCACCTACTACGTGTTATGATCCGGCAACCCCGGAGTGACAATAGTCGGGACCACTCCCGGTGATGACCGTAGTTTGAGGAGTTCATGTATTCACCGTGTGCTAATGCTTTGTTCTGGTTCTCTATTAAAATGTGGCCTTAATATCCCTTAGTTTCTGATACGTCTCCAACGTATCTATAATTTTTTTATTGTTCCATGCTATTATATTACCCCTTTTGGATGTTTATGGGCTTTATTTTATACATTTATATCATTTTTGGGACTATCCTACTAACCGGAGGCCCAGCCCATATTGCTGTTTTTTACCTATTTCAATATTTCAAAGAAAAGGAATATCAAACGGAGTCCAAATGGAATGAAACCTTCGGGAGCGTGATTTTTGGAACGAACGTGATCGGGAGGGCTTGGAGTGCAAGTCAAGAAACAGCCGAGGGCTCCACAAGATAGGAGCCCCGCCCTGTAGGGCGCGCCCCCTGTCTCGTGGGCCCCTCGGGCGGCCACCGACGTACTTCTTCCTCCTATATATACCTACGTACCCCAAAAACATCCGGGGGCACCACGAAACACAATTTCCACCACCGTAACCTTCTGTATCCGCGAGATCCCATCTTGGAGCCTTCACCGGCACTCTGCCAGAGGGGGAATCAACCACGGAGGGCTTGTACATCAACATCCTTGCCCCTCCGATGAGTTGTGAGTAGTTTACCACAGACCTACGGGTCCATAGTTATTAGCTAGATGGCTTCTTCTCTCTTTTTTGGATCTCAATACAATGTTCTCCCCCTCTCTTGTGGAGATCTATTCGATGTAAACTCTTTTGCGGTGTGTTTGTCGAGATCCGATGAATTATGGGTTTATGATCAAGTTTATCTATGAATAATATTTGAATCTTCTTTGAATTCTTTTATGTATGATTGAGTTATCTTTGCAAGTCTCTTCGAATTATCAGTTAGGTTTGGCCTACTAGATTGGTCTTTCTTGCCATGGGAGAAGTTCTTAGCTTTGGGTTCAATCTTGCGGTGTCCTTACCCAGTGACAGAAAGGGTTGCAGGGCACGTATTGTATTGTTGCCATCGAGGATAACAAGATGGGGTTTATATCATATTGCTTGAGTTTATCCCTCTACATCATGTCATCTTGCTTAAGGTGTTACTCTGTTCTTATGAACTTAATACTCTAGATGCATGCTGGATAGCGGTCGATGTGTGGAGTAATAGTAGTAGATGCAGGCAGGAGTCGGTCTACTTGTTATGGACGTGATGCCTATATACATGATCATGCCTAGATAATCTCATAACTATGTGCATTTCTATCAATTGCTCGACAGTAATTTGTTCACCCACCGTAATACTTATGCTATCTTCAGAGAAGCCTCTAGTGAAACCTATGGCCCCGGGTCTATCTCTTATCATATTTGCTTTCAATCTACTTTTATTTGCATCTTTATTTTTTGCATCTATATCATAAAATACCAAAAATATATTTATCTTATCATACTATCTTTATTAGATCTCACTTTCGCAAGTGGCCGGGAAGGGATTGACAACCCCTTTATTGCATTGGTTGCGAGTTCTTAGTTTGTTTGTGTAGGTGCGTGGGACTTTTGAGGAGCCTCCTACTGGATTGATACCTTGGTTCTCAAAACTGAGGGAAATACTTACGCTACACTTGCTGCATCACCCTCTCCTCTTCAAGGAAAACCAATGCAAGCTCAAGACGTAGCAAGAAGGATTTTTGGCGCCGTTGCCAGGGAGGTCTTCGCTCAAGTCAAGACATACCAAGTACCCATCACAAACCCATCTCCCTCGCATTTACATTATTTGCCATTTGCCTCTCATTTTCCTCTCCCCCACTTCACCCTTGCCGTTTTATTTGCCCTCTCTTTCCCAATCGTTCTCTTCTCTGTTTTGCTTGCCCTTTCGTTTGCTCATTTGGTTGGATTATATGCTTATACTAAATAGAGAAGCTAAGATCTATTTATCCTCATCCGCTTGCCAATATTTTTAAGAGATCCAATTATGATGAAACAATTGCTAGTGAGTTTTGTGCACTAGATTATCTTTATGAAGTTTTGCTTGAAATTCATGAATCTAGAAATTGTGATGAAGTACTTTACGAAGTGATCCACGATAGATCTTTGAATAAAAAGCATGATTGCAATGATTTTACTATAAATTCTCTTGATGACAATTGTGCTAATAATATGCAAAACCCTAAGCTTGGGGATGCTAGTTTTGCTATGTCTACTACTTGTTGCAATGATCCTGATTGGGGTGACTCTTCTTATGATCTTGAAAATTTATTTAAGCCCCATGATGAATATGAGATTGATAATAGTGTTTGCAATATTATTGAAAGTGGGTTTGGAAGAGTGTCAACTTTAGATCCCACATATTTGGATAATGTTCAATCTCATGGTATTTTTGATAAAAGTGGGTTTGGAGAGGTCATGACTTTAGTTAATGATAATCCCACTATTTTGGAAGAGTGTCAACTTCATATGCATGTGGATCATGTTGATAATATGTTATGTGGTAGCTATTTTGTTGAATTTTCCTATGATCCTACATGTAATTATTATGAGAGAGGAAAATATGGTCGTAAAAAATTTTATCTTACTAAATTACCTCTCGTCATGTTGAGATTGCTTTCGTCTCTTTCTTCTTCCTTGCATATGCTAGTTTTTGCTTGCCTTGCAAATTCGCTTGCTTATAATGTGCCTATGCATAGGAAGTATGTTAGACTTAGATGTGTTTGTCACGTGTTTCATGATGCTCTCTTTGCGCTTCAATTCTTGTCTTTTATGTGAGCATCATTAAAATTATCAATGCCTAGCTAAAAGGCTTTAAAGAAAAGTGCTTGTTGGGAGACAACCCAATATTTTTCCTTGCTGTTACTCAATAAATCTTGCATCTACCTTCTGTTTAGATGTGTTTTTATCTTTTATTTAGTGTTTGTGATAAGTAGAACCTATAGGATAACCTACGATGATAGTTGATTTGATTCTGCTGAAAAACAGAAACATTGCACGCACGAATATAATTTTGTTAAATCACAGGAACGTGCTTTTGCGTTTATTCTTTTTGCTTATGTTCAATAAAAAAATTTACAGGACTTCCTATTTTAGTAGGATTTTTAAAGTTCCAGAAGTTTGCGTTAGTTACAGATTGCTACAGACTGTTCTGTTTTTGACAGATTCTGTTTTTCGTGTGTTGTTTGCTTATTTCAATGCATCTATGGCTAGTAAAATAGTTTATAAACCATAAGGAAATTGGAATAAAGTAGGTTTAACACCAAAATAAATAAAGAATAAGTTCATTACAGTACCTTATGTGGTGGTTTTGTTTTCTTTCACTAACGGAGCTTATAAGATTTCCTGTTGAGTTTTGTGTTGTGAAGTTTTCAAGTTTTGGGTAAAGCTTTTATGGACTATGGAATAAAGGGTGGCAAGAGCTTAAGCTTGGGATGCCCATGGCACCCCAATATATTCAAGGATAGCCAAAAGCCTAAGCTTGGGGATGCCCCGGGAAGGCATCCCCTCTTTCGTCTTCGTTCATTGGTAACTTTACTTGGAGCTATATTTTTATTCGCCACATGATATGTGTTGTCTTGGAGCGTCGTGTATTATATTAGTCTTTGATTTTTAGTTTACCAAAATCATCCTTGCTGTACACACCTTTTGGGAGAAGCCTATTTTATTAGAATTTTCTAGAATACTCTATGTGCTTCACTTATATCTTTTGAGCTTGATAGTTTTTTCTCTAGTGCTTCACTTATATCTTTTAGAGCACCGTGGTGTCTTAATTTTGAAGAAATTTCTAGTCTCTCATGCTTCACTTATATTATTTTGAGAGTCTTTTAGAACATCATGGTTTTTGCTATGGTCATAAAGTTGGTCCTAGAATGATGAGCACCCAAGTTGGGTATAATAAAAACTATCATAGAAAGTGAATTGGATGCTATGATCAATTTGATGCTTGATAATTGTTTTGAGATATGGAGGTAGTAATATTAAAGTTATGCTAGTTGGGTGATTATGAATTTAAAGAATGCTTGTGTTGAAGTTTGTGATTCCCGTAGCATGCACGTATGGTGAACCGCTTTGTGATGAAGTTGGAGCACAATTTTATTTATTGATTATCTTCCTTATGAGTGGCGGTCGGGGACGAGCGATGGTCTTTTCCTACCAATCTATCCCCCTAGGAGCATGCGCGTAGTGCTTTGGTTTTTGATGACTTCTAAATTTTTGCAATAAGTGCATGAGTTCTTTTGATTAATGTTGAGTCCATGGATTATACGCACCCTTTTCACCCTTCAATCATTGCTAGCCCCTCTTTTTTGCCATGCAACTTTCGCTGGTACCATACACCCACCATACTCCTTCCTCAAAACAGCCACCATACCTACCTATTATGGAATTTCCATAGCCATTCCGAGATATATTGCCATGCAACTTTCCACTGTTCCGTTCATATGACACTCATTACTTTTGTCATATTGCTCTTTGCATGATCACGTAGTTTACATCGTATTTGTGGCAAGGCCACCTTCATAATTTTCATACATGTCGCTCTTGATTCATTGCATATCCCGGTACACCGCCGGAGGCATTCATATAGAGTCATATCTTGTTCTAGCTTTGAGTTGTAAATCCATAAAAGTGTGATGATCTTCATTATTAGAGCATTGTCCTAGTAAGGAAAGGATGATGAAGACTATGATTCCCCCACAAGTCGGGATGAGACTTCGGACTTTACAAAAAGAAAAAAGGCCAAAAAAATGAAAGGCCAAAGAGAAAAAAGAGAGAAAGCAAAAAGAAAAAAAAGAAAGAAAGAAAAAAAAGAAAAAATAATATGAGAGAAAAAGAGAGAAGGGACAGTGCTACCTTTTTCCACACTTGTGCTTCAAAGTAGCACCATGATCTTCATGATAGAGAGTCTCATATGTTGTCACTTTCATATACTAGTGGGAATTTTTCATTATAGAACATGGCTTCTATATTCCAATGATGGGCTTCCTCAAAGTGCCCTAGGTCTTCGTGAGCAAGCGAGTTGGATGCACACCCACTTAGTTTCTTTTGTTGAGCTTTCATATATGTATAGCTCTAGTGCGTCCGTTGCATGGCAATCCCTACTC
Organism: Triticum dicoccoides; assembly: GCF_002162155.2. Classification (NCBI taxonomy): domain Eukaryota; kingdom Viridiplantae; phylum Streptophyta; class Magnoliopsida; order Poales; family Poaceae; genus Triticum; species Triticum dicoccoides. The sequence continues at coordinate 322,909,010 of NC_041389.1, forward strand.
ACTCACATTGATATCTATTAATGGGTATCTCCATAGCCCGTTGATACGCCTACTTGATGTGAGACTATCTTCTCCTTTTTTGTCTTCTCCACAACCACCATTCTATTCCACATATAGTGCTATGTCCATGGCTCATGCTCATGTATTGCGTGAAAGTTGAAAAAGTTTGAGATTATTAAAGTATGAAACAATTGCGTGGCTTGTCATCGGGGTTGTGCATGATTAAATACTTTGTGTGATGAAGATAGAGCAACAACCAGACTATATGATTTTGTAGGGATAACTTTCTTTGGCCATGTTATTTTGAGAAGACATGATTACTTTGATTAGTATGCTTGAAGTGTTACTATTTCTCTTATGTAAATATGAAATTTTATTTTGTATTCATTTGGATCTGAACATTCATGCCACAATAAAGAAAATTACATTATGAATTATGCTAGGTAGCATTCCACATCAAAAATTCTCTTTTTATCATTTACCTGCTCGAGGACGAGGAGGAATTAAGCTTGGGGATGCTTGATACGTCTCCAACGTATCAATAATTTTTGATTGTTCCATGCTATTATATTAACCCTTTTGGATGTTTATGGGCTTTATTTTATACATTTATATCAATTTTGGGACTAACCTACTAATCGGAGGCCCAGACCATATTGCTGTTTTTTTGCCTATTTCAGTATTTCGAAGAAAAGGAATATCAAACGGAGTCCAAACGGAATGAAACCTTCGGGAGCGTGATTTTTGGAACGAACGTGATCCAGAGATCTTGGAGTGCAAGTCAAGAAGCAGCCGAGGGCTCCACGAGATAGGAGGCCGCGCCCCCCCCCTGTAGAGCGCGCCCCCTATCTCATGGGCCCCTCGGGCGGCCACCGACGTACTTCTTCCTCCTATATATACCTACGTACCCCAAAAACATTCGGGGGCACCACGAAACACAATTTCCACCACCGTAACCTTCTGTATCCGCGAGATCTCATCTTGGGGCCTTCGCCGGCACTCTGCCGGAGGGGGAATCAACCATGGAGGGCTTCTACATCAATATCCTTGCCCCTCCGATGAGTTGTGAGTAGTTTACCACAGACCTACGGGTCCATAGTTATTAGCTAGATGGCTTCTTCTCTCTTTTTGGATCTCAATACAATGTTCTCCACCTCTCTTGTGGAGATCTATTCGATGTAAACTCTTTTGCGGTGTGTTTGTCGAGATCCGATGAATTGTGAGTTTATGATCAAGTTTATCTATGAATAATATTTGAATCTTCTCTGAATTCTTTTATGTAAGATTGAGTTATCTTTGCAAGTCTCTTCGAATTATCAGTTTGGTTTGGCCTACTAGATTGGTCTTTCTTGCCATGGGAGAAGTGCTTAGCTTTGGGTTCAATCTTGCGGTGTCCTCACCCAGTGACAGAAAGGGTTGCAAGGCACGTATTGTATTGTTGCCATCGAGGATAACAAGATGGGGTTTATATCATATTGCTTGAGTTTATCCCTCTACATCATGTCATCTTGCTTAAGGCGTTACTCTGTTCTTATGAACTTAATACTCTAGATGCATGCTGGATAGCGGTCGATGTGTGGAGTAATAGTAGTAGATGCAGGCAGGAGTCGGTCTACTTGTTATGGACGTGATGCCTATATAAATGATCATGCCTAGATAATCTCATAACTATGCGCTTTTCTATCAATTGCTCGACAGTAATTTGTTCACCCATTGTAATACTTGTGCTATCTTGAGAGAAGCCTCTAGTGAAACCTATGGCCCCCGGGTCTATCTCTTATCATATTTGCTTTCAATCTACTTTTATTAGCATCTTTACTTTTTGCATCTATATCATAAAATACCAAAAATATATTTATCTTATCATACTATCTTTATTAGATCTCACTTTCACAAGTGGCCGTGAAGGGATTGACAACCCCTTTATTGCGTTGGTTGCGAGTTCTCAATTTGTTTCTGTAGGTGCGTGGGACTTTTGAGGAGCCTCCTACTGGATTGATACCTTGGTTCTCAAAACTGAGGGAAATACTTACGCTACACTTGCTGCATCACCCTCTCCTCTTCGAGGAAAACCAACGCAAGCTCAAGACGTAGTAGTTTCAAATAGGACCCCACTGCCACAGGAGGATAGGACAAAATATGTCATGCAAGTTCTTTCCAGAAGCACGTATGACTATTTACAAAATACATGCCTACATTATATTTATGAACTGAAGCTAGTGTCATATCGCCCTAGGTTATAACTGCCACATGATGAATATCATCCAACGGGTCACCGATCCAATGCCTACGAATTTACATTATATTGTTCTTGCTAAGTTACTACTATTGCTACTGCTATCGTTACTACTACAATATCACTGCTATCACTGTTACCATTACTATTGCTACTGCTGCTATCATCAAAACTATCATATTACTATGCTACTAATCACTTTGCTGCAGATAAATAATCTCAAGGTGTGGTTGAATTGACAACTCATCTTCTAATACCTTCAAATATTCTTTGGCTCCCCTTGTGTCGAATCTATAAATTTGGGATGAATACTCTATCCTCGAAAACTGTTGCGATCCCCTATACTTGTGGGTATCAAGACCTTTTTCTGGTGTTGTTGCCGGGGAGCATACCTATATTTGTTGAGTCACTTGGGATTATTATCATATTATCACTATGAAGAATCTGAAGGATGCTAAGACTAAGATTTTTCCCTCAAAGACAAGGGGAGGTATGGAACTGCCATCCAGCTCCACTGAAAGACTAAGATTCACCTTTTGTTATAAGTAAATTTGCAACACCACAACATGTTATTAATTCTGATATGTCGCAAGTTATTGATGGTGCTACTTCTGCTATGAATGATACTCATGATGATGCTAGTAGCTTGCTTGATGATGATGTGCCACTAGGTGAATTTCTTGATGAACAAATTGCTAGAGTAAGACAACATGATATTGTTGAATCTGATGATGAACTTGAAACTGAAAATCTTGAACCACCTGCTAGAACTAGTCCTCCTAGATATGAATTGCCAAAGGTACCGGAAGGTTATACTATGAGTGAGGAGGCAACTAGAGATATTCTTGCTTGTAAGGATAGAGATGATCTAGAGAAACTATTATGCACGTATAAAGAAAGATCTCTGATTGCTAAAATGAAATGTAACCCTGAGTTTGCTACTTCACCTATTTTTATTGATGATAAGGATTATGAATTATCTGTCAACCCAGAGTTAATCTCTTTGGTTGAATCTGATCCTTTCCATGGTTATGAAATTGAAACTGTTGTGGCACATCTTACTAAGTTGAGTGACATAGCCACCCTTTTTGCTCATGATGAGAAGATTCACTATTACTATATTCTCAAGTTATTTCCGTTCTCATTAAAGGGTGATGCTAAATCTTGGTACATGATACATCTCCATCGTATCTATAATTTTTGATTGTTCCATGCTATTATATTATCCATCTAGGATGTTTTATATTCATTAATATGCTATTTTATATGATTTTTGGGACTAGCCTATTAACCTAGAGCCTAGTGCCAGTTTCTGTTTTTTCTTTATTTTTGAGTTTTATAGAAAAGGAATATCAAACGAGTCCAATTGGCCTTAGAACTTACGGAGATTATTTTTGGACCAGAAGAAGCCCCTGAAGCAAAAGAGTTGGGCCAGAAGAGTCCCGAGTCAACCACGCGGGTGGAGGGCGCGCCCTACCCCCTGGGCGCACCCCCTACCTCATGGCTGACTCGAGGACCCCCCCCCCCCTGACTTGTTTCCCGACGCCAACACCTCTTATATATCCCCAAACTTCCAAAACAGAACTAAGATTGGGAGTTCCGCCGTCGCAAGCCTCTGTAGCCACCAAAAACCAATCGGGACCCTGTTCTGGCACCCTGTCCAAGGGGGGAATCATCGCCAGTGACCATCTTCATCATCCCGGCGCTCTCCATGACAATGAGGGTGTAGTTCACCCTTGGGGCTAAGGGTTTGTACCAGTAGCTATGTGTTTGATCTCTCTCTCTCTCTCTCTCTCTCTCTCTCTCTCTCTCTCTCTCTCTCGTGTTCTTGATATGGCACGATCTTGATGTACCGTGAGCCTTGTTATTATAGTTGGATCTTATGATGTTTCTCCCCCTCTACCTTCTTGTAATGGAATGAGTTTTCCCTTTGAAGTTATCTTATCGGATTGAGTCTTTAAGGATTTGAGAACACTTGATGTATGTCTTGCATGTGCTTATCTGTGGTGACAATGGGATATTCACGTGATCCACTTGATGTATGTTTTGGTGATCAACTTGCGGGTTCTGTGACCTTGGGAATCTATGGATAGGGGTTGGAACACGTTTTCGTCTTGGCTCTCCGGTAGAAACTTTGGGACACTCCATGAAGTTCTTTGTGTTGGTTTGAATAGATGAATCTGAGATTGTGTGATGCATATCGTATAATCAAACCCGCGGATACTTGAGGGACATTGGACTATCTAGGTGACATTAGGGTTTTGGTTGATGTGTGTCTTAAGGTGTTATTTTAGTACGAACTCTAGGGCTGTTTGTGACACTTATAGGAATAACCCAATGGATTGATCTGAAAGAATAACTTTGAGGTGGTTCTGTACCCTACCATAATCTCTTCGTTTGTTCTCCGCTATTAGTGACTTTGGAGTGACTCTTTGTTGCACGTTGAGGGATTGTTATATGATCTAATTATGTTATCATTGTTGAGAGAACTTGCACTAGTGAAAGTATGAACCCTAGGCCTTGTTTCCAAGCATTGCAATACCGTTTTGCTCACTTTTATTACTAGTTACATTGCTGTTTTTACATTTTCAGGTTACAAAAACCTATATCTACCATCCATATTGCACTTGTATTGGGTGTGTTGGGGACACAAGAGACTCTTTGTTATTTGGTTGCAGGGTTGTTTGAGAGGGACCATCTTCATCCTACGCCTCCCATGGATTGATAAACCTTAGGTCATCCACTAGAGGGAAATTTGCTACTGTCCTACAAACCTCTACACTTGGAGGACCAACAACGTCTACAAAAAGAAGGTTGCACAGTAGACATCAGTACAATACTCTTGCTCCTGGTTGTGTGCGTAGTCCCCAGGATATGATTTATTACTTCTCTGAAAAATATTTCCCTGCTCATAAGAAACAAGCTACCTTGTAGAAAAAATTTAACTTTGTGCAAATTGAAGAAGAGAGTCTCCCAAAAGCTTGGGGGAGGCTTCTCCAATTTCTTAATGCTTTGCCTGATCATCCTCTTGAGAAAAATGAAATACTTGATATCTTCTATAATGGACTAACTGATGCTTCTAGGGATTTCCTAGATAGTTGTGTTGGTTGTGTTTTTAGGGAACGAACTATTGGGCAAGCTGAAGAATTATTGAATAACATATTGAAAAATTATGATGAATTGACTCGTCCTGAAACACCTATTAAACCCACTCCGAAGAAGAGGGGTATCTTATATCTCAGTCATGAAGATATGCAAGAGGCAAAGAAATCTATGAAGGAAAAAGGCATTAAAGCACAAGATGTTAAAAATTTACCACCTATCGAAGAAATACATGGGCTTGAAGCACCACCACCACCTAAGGTGGTAGAGGTAAAATCTTTAATGAAATTAAATGGTAGTGATGATCCTCGTAATAAACATCCTAGTCAATGCCTTTATGAGTTTGATAATTACATTAGAAAGCAAGATCACTTCAATTGAAATGTCATGAAACAATTGAAATACAACTCTGGTATGATTGCTCACTTAAGTGACTTGCTATTTAGAATCTCAAATGATGTTAGAGGTGTAGGAAAGCATGCCTCTATGGTTCGAACTCAATTAGAACAAGTTGCTAAATCTCAAAGAGAGTTGCTTGAAGAAATGAACAATAATATAAGTGACTTTGCTGTTAGAGTAGCAACTAGATGAGGTAAAATGACTCAGGAACCACTTTATCCTGAGGGACACCCTAAGAGAATTGAACAAGACTCTCAAATAATTAACACTGATGCACCTAGTCCTACTAAAAAGAAAAATAAGAAGACAAACAATAGGACTTTGCATGCCCCTGGTGAACCTAAAGTAGAAAAACCTCCTAATAATGGTAATGAAGTTTCTATCTCTGATGCTGAAACTCAATCTGGTGATGAACACTCACCTTCTGATAATGAAAAAATAATGCTGAGGTTCATGAAGACACTCAACTAAATGATAAAGAACCAGATAATGATGTTGAGATAGAACCACCTGTTGATCTTAATAACCCACAACCTAAGAATAAAAGACATGACAAAAGAGATTTTGTTGCTAGAAAGCATGGAAAGGAAAGAGAACCATGGGTTCAAAAGACTATGCCCTTTCTACCCAAGTCAACTAAAAAGAAAGGTGATGAAGAATTTGAACGCTTTGCTGAAATGCTGAGGCCAGTCTTTTTTGCATACTCGCTTAACTGATATCTTAAAAATGCCTCCTTATGCAAAGTATATGAAATACATCATCACTAATAAGAGAAAAATACTGGAAACTGAAATCTCCACTATGCTTGCTAATTATACTTTTAAAGATGGAGTGCCTAAAAAACTTGGAGACCCGGGAATACCAACTATACCTTGCTCCATCAAAAGGGATTATGTGAAAACTGCTTTATGTGATTTGGGAGCCGGTGTTAGTGTTATGCCTTTCTCTTTATATAAAAGACTTGATTTTAATAAACTCACACCTATTGAAATATCTTTGCAAATGGCTGACAAATCAACTGCCATACCTATCGGTATTTGTGAGGATGTGCCCGTTGTTGTTGCTAATGTTACTATTTTGACTGACTTTGTTATAATTGAGATGCCCGAGGATGACAACATGTCGATTATCCTTGGTAGACCCTTCTTGAATACTTCAGGGGATGTTATTGATTGCAATAAAAACAAGGTCACTTTTCATATCAATGGTAATGAGCATACGGTGCACTTTTCGAACAAACAGGTCCAAGTGAATGGTACTAATGTTATTGAAAAATCTTTGACAATCACTATTGAAAGTTTTCGACTACCTCTACCTACTGTTAAAAAGAAATATGAAATGCTTATTGTGGGGGACATTCATATCCCCATTGAGGTAACTTAGTGATTTACGAAAGTTCTTCGGTTTCATGCTAATCGAAAGTGGTTGTTAATAAGACTTGATCAACCTTATTAATGGATCATTTTTGAGAGGTATGAAGTTGATGAATTTAGTAAGCACTACCTTCTGTCCCTACCTTTTGTTTTCTGTTTTTATTAGTTAAGTAAAATAAAATGTCATGCTTTGTCTATTTTCAGAGTTCTCCGTGCAATAAAAAATGACCCAAAAATAAAAGTTCTTAGAATGCTCTGAAAATCCGATACGACTTTTTTCTGAATATTTCTGAATTTCTGGTGCAAATAATATCAGAGGAAGGTGCACCAGGTGGGCACAACCCACTTGGGTGCGCCAGGACCCCCAGGCATGCCCTAGTGGGTTGTGGTCCCCGCGTGGGCCCCCTCACTTACTTCTTCTTCCCACATCACTCCATTCACCCTAAAAAAATCACTATCACTCTCTGATAACCCACAAGTATAGGGTATCGCAACAGTTTTCGAGGGTAGAGTGTTCAACCCAAATTTATTGATTCAACACAAGGGGAGCCAAAGAATATCCTCAAGTATTAGCAGTTGAGTTGTCAATTCAACCACACCTGGATAACTTAATATCTGCAACAAAGTATTTAGTAGCAAAGTAGTATGGAAGTAACGGTAACAGTGGCAAAAGTAACAGTAGCAGTTTTGTAGTAATTGTAACAGCAGCAACGGTAAAGTAAATAAGCAAAGCACAATATGTGAAAAGCTCGTAGGCAATGGATCAGTGATGGATAATTATGTCGGATGCAATTCCTCGTGTAATAGTTATAACATAGAGTGACATAGAACTAGCTCCACTTCATCAATGTAATGTAGGAATGTATTCCGAATATAGTCATACATGCTTATGGAAAAGAACTTGCATGACATCTTTTGTCCTACCCTCCCGTGGCAGTGGGGTCCTAATGGAACTAAGGGATATTAAGGCCTCCTTTTAATAGAGTACCAGACCAAAGCATTAGCACTTAGTGAATACATGAACTCCTCAAACTACGGTCGTCACCAAGAAGTATCCCAATTATTGTCACTTCGGGGTTGTCGGATCATAACACATAATAGGTGACTATAGACTTGCAAGATAGGATTAAGAACTCACATATATTCATGAAAACATAATAGGTTCAGATCTAAAATCATGGCACTCGGGCCCTAGTGACAAGCATTAAGCATAGCAAAGTCATAGCAACATCAATCTCAGAACATAGTGGATACTAGGGATCAAACCCTAACAAGACTGGCTTGATTACATGGTAAATCTCATCCAACCCAGCACCGTCTAGCAAGCCTACGATGGAATTACTCACGCACGGCGGTGAGCATCATGAAATTGGTGATGGAGGATGGTTGATGATGACGATGGCGATGAATCCCCCTCTCCGGAGCCCCGAACGAACTCCAGGTTAGCCCCCCGGGAGATATTAGGGCTTGGCAGCGGCTCCGTATCGTAAAATGTGATGAAACTTTCTCTCTGATTTTTTCTCCATGAAAGAAAATATATGGAGTTGGAGTTGAGGTCGGTGGACGTCTAGGGGGCCCACGAGGCAGGGGGCGCGCCCTAGGGGAGGGGGCGCGCCCCCCACCCTCGTGGACAGGGTGTGGACCCCCTGACACTAATTCTTTCGCCAATATTTTTTATTAATTCTGAAAAGTTGCTCTGTGGTCATTCCGAGAACTTTTATTTCTGCACAAAACTAACACCATGGCAGTTCTGCTAAAAAAAGCGTCAGTCCGGGTTAGTTCCATTCAAATCATGCAAGTTAGAGTCCAAAACAAGAGCAAAAGTGTTTGGAAAAGTAGATACGACGGAGACGTATCAACTCCCCCAAGATTAAACCTTTGCTTGTCCTCAAGCAATTCAATTGACAAACTCTGTTTGCTCTTGTTGTTGCAAATATGTAAAGCCAACATTGAAGTTTTCAGCAAAGATTGTGAACTAACCATATTCACAATAACACTTAGGTCCCATGTTTACTCATATCAATGGCATAATCAACTAGCGAGCAATAATAATAAAACTCAGATGACAACACTTTCTCAAAACAATCATAATATGATATAACAAGATGGTATCTCGCTAGCCCTTTCTAAGACCGCAAATCATAAATGCAGAGCACCTTTAAAGATCAAGGACTGACTAAACATTGTAATTCATGGTAAAAGAGATCCAGCCATAGTCATACCCAATATAAACTAATAGTAATGCATGCAAATGACAACAGTGCTCTCCATGGGGTGCTTTTTAATAAGAGGGTGATGACTCAACATAAAACTAAATAGATAGGCCCTTCGCAGAGGGAAGCAGGGATTTGTAGAGGTGCCAGAGCTCGATTTTAAAATAGAGATGAATAACATTTTGAGCGGTATACTTTCACTATCAACATAACAACTATGAGATCTTGATATCTTCCATGCTACACACATTATAGGCGGTTCCCAAACAGAATGGTAAATTTTATACTCCCCCACCACCAACAAGCATCAATCCGTGGCTTGCCTGAAACAACGGGTGCCTCCAACCAGCAACAATCCTGGGTGAGTTTTGTTCTGCAATTATTTTGATTTGATTTGAGCATGGGACTGGGCATCCCGCTGACCAGCCATTTTCTCATGAATGAGGAGCGGAGTCCACTCCCCTTGAGAATAACCCACCTAGCATGGAAGATACAGAAAACCCTAGTTGATACATGAGCTGCTCGAGCATACAAAACAGAATTTCATTTGAAGGTTTGGAGTTTGGCACATACAAATTTACTTGGAATGGCAGGTAGATACCGCATATAGGAAGGTATGGTGGACTCATATGGAATAACTTTGGAGTTCATGGAGTTTGGATGCACAAGCAGTATTCCCGCTTAGTACAGGTGAAGGGTAGCAAAAGACTGGGAAGCGACCAACTAAGAGAGTGACAACAGATGAACATGCACTAAAATTAATCAACACCGAGTGCAAGCATGAGTAGGATATAATCCACCATGAACATAAATATCCTGAAGGCTATGTTGATTTTGTTTCAATTACATGCGTGAACATGTGCCAAGTCAAGTCACTCGAATCATTCAAAGGAGGATACCACCCTACCATACCACATCACAACCATTTTAATAGCATGTTGGCACGCAAGGTAAACCATTATAAGCTCCTAGCTAATTAAGCATGGCATAAGCAACTATAATCTCTAACTGTCATTGCAAACATGTTTATTCATAATAGGCTGAATCAGGAACGATGAACTAATCATATTTACAAAAACAAGAGAGGTCGAGTTCATACCAACTTCTCTCATCTCAATCAGTCCATCATATATCGTCATTATTGCCTTTCACTTGCACGACCGAATGGTGTGGATAATAATAATAGTGCACGTGCATTGGACTAAGCTGGAATCTACAAGCATTCAATTCAAGGGTCAAGACAAGGTAATATGGGCTCTTGATTTAAATCAACAATCATGCATATGAGAGCCACTAAACATTTTCATTATGGTCCTCTCCTCTCGACCCCCAATGAAAAGAAAATAAATAAAACTATTTACATGGGAAAGCTCCCAACAAGAAAAAGAAGAACGAGAATCTTTTTGGGTTTTCTTTTAACTACTACTACAATCATGGAAATTAAACTAACTAACTTTTTTGGTTTTTCATAAGGTTTATCAAACACACAAGAAGAAAACTAGAAAAAGAAATTAAACTAGCATGGATGGTACAATGAAAAAGTATGAGCACCGACAACTAGAACGAGTGTGTGAACATGAATGTAATGTCGGTGAGAAATACGTACTCCCCCAAGCTTAGGCTCTGGCCGAAGTTGGTATATGGCCATGGGTAGCTTGGCTGATATCCGAAGTTGTAACTGGTGTCGTACTGAGATGCAGCAGCCATTTCCTCCTGAGCTGCAGCATGGCGGCGAGCTGCCTCCGTCCTCCTCTCATACTCGTTTGCCTCCTCCCTGGTTATAATATATCTTCCTTTTGCCTGGTAGTCAAAGAGGGCAGGAGCAGGGAGAGTAATATGGACAACACGACGTCTGTCAAAGATTAGTCGATACTGGAGGAATTGTTCATTCCTCTCAAGAAAATGATGATTAACCATGGCATTATAATCTAAATAAGAGGGAGGCAACTCCCTAACATTTTCATGTGCAGGTATGCCAAGATAATTAGCCACACGGGTTGTATAGATCCCTCCAAACAAGTCTCCAACTAAACCATTATTATGCAACCTACGTGCAATAATTGCCCCCAAGTTGTATTGTTTATCACCTAATACAGCACTCTTGAGAACACAAAGATCAGGAACACACATGTGACATGCTTCATCTTTAACGTTAATACATCTACCAATGAAGAGAGCAAAATAATGTATAGCAGGAAAGGGAATGCTCCCTATCGTAGCTTGTGCTATTTCTCTAGATTCTCCCACGGTGATACTAGCAAGAAAATCTTTATATTCAGATTTACAAGGTTCATTAACACTACCCCACTGAGGGAGTTTACAAGCAGTAGTGAAATCTTCTAGGTCCATGGTATATGAATTATCATAAATATCAAATAGGACAGTTGGAGAATTACGCGGAGATGTAAATTTAAACCTTCTCACAAAGGAGTCAGTCAAATAGTGGTATTGCGGGCACTTATCTTGCATGAAGTCCTGAAGATCGGCATTACGCACATATGCATCAAATTCATCCTTGATGCCCGCTTTGACCATAAACTCCTCTAACGGCCATTCACAAGGCCGCACGTCAGCTTCCCTTGGTGGTTCGTCGTCTTACTCACGTATTGCGAGCTTGGGTCCTTTCTTCCTTGAAGAACCACCTTGGTACATTTTCCTGGACATATTTCTTCCACTGAAAATTTCTGAAATTTTTAGTAACTCAAAATAAAAGTGAATCAAACTCAACAAAATTGATAGCAACTACTCCCACAAGTGCCTAGAGCCTATATCATGCATTAAAATTACTTGGGACCACATAAATTTAACATGCAAGCTCAAGAACAGGGTCACCTAGGCAGCAAAAATTTGCAATGAATAAAGCACTAGAACAAAAACTAATTGGACCATTGGAGGAGTCACATACCAAGGAACAATCCCCCAAAGCAGTTTCGTGAATGGAGCTTTGAGCAAGGAGATCGAAAATGGTAGCAAAGTGAGCTAGAACTCGTGCTTGAGCTGGATGGTGATTTTTTCAGGCGGAAGATGAAGTGTGTGGGTGCACGAATAAGAGGATGGGGGCCACCGTGGGCCCATGAGGCAGGGGGCGCGGCTTGTAGGGGTGGGCGCGCCCTGGACCCTTATGGCCAGGTGCCAGCTCCCCCTGCTATGTTCTCAGTGCCAGATATTCTCAAATATTCCAGAAAAAATCATATTAAATTTGTAGGGCATTTGGAGAACTTTTATTTTCGAGGTATTTTTTATTGCATGGATAATTCAGAAAACACACAGAAAATACTATTTTTACTTTGTTTAATCTAAATAACAGAAAGTAAAAGGAGGGTACAGAATGTTGTGCCTTCTAATTTCATCCATCTCATGATCATCAAAAGGAATCCACTAACAAGGTTGATCAAGTCTTGTTAACGAACTCATTTTGAATAACATGGAACCGGAGAAATTTCTAATAACACTAGGTTACCTCAACGGGGATATGAACATCCCCAATAATAAGAATATCATATTTCTTCTTGACAGTAGGAAGAGGAAATTCAAAACCTCCAATAATGATAGTTGGAATTTTTCCAATAGAATTGATGCTATGAACTTGAGGTTGTTTCCTCGGAAAGTGTACCATATGCTCATTACCATCAACATGAAAAGTGACATTGCCTTTGTTGCAATCAATAACAGCCGCTGCAGTATTAAAAAAGGGTCTACCAAGGATAATCGACATACTATCGTCCTTCGGAATATCAAGAATAACAAAGTCTGTTAAAATAGTGACGTTTGCAACCACAACAGGCACATCCTCACAAACACTGACATGTATAGCAGCTGATTTATCAGCCATTTGCAAAGATATTTCAGTAGGTGTCAACTTATTCAATTCAAGTCTTCGATATAAAGAGAGAGGCATAACACTAACACCGGCTCCAAGATCACATAAAACAGTTTTAACATAGTTACGTTTAATGGAGCAAGGTATTGTTGGTACTCTTGGATCTCCTAGTTTCTTTGGTATTCCTCCCTTAAAAGTGTAATTAGCAAGCAAGGCGGAAATTTCAGCTTCCGGTATCTTTCTTTTATTTGTAATAATATCTTTCATGTATTTAGCATAAGATTTACTTTAAGCATATCAGTCAAACGCATACGCAAAAAGATAGGTCTAATCATTTCAGCAAAGCGCTCAAAACCCTCATCATCCTTTTTCTTGGATGGCTTAGGAGGAAAAGGCATGGGTTTCTGAACCCATGGTTCTCTTTCTTTACCGTGCTTCCTAGCAACAAAGTCTCTCTTATCATAATGTTGATTCTTTGATTGTGGGTTATCAAGATCAACAACAGGTTCAATCACTACATCATTATTATTGCTAGGTTGAGCACCAACATGAACATTATCATTAACATTATCACTAGGTTCATGTTCGTCTCCAGATTGTGTTTCAGCATCAAAAATAGAAATATCATTGGGATTCCCGAGTGTGTCTACAACAGGTTCACTAGAAGCATGCAAAGTCCTATCATTTTTATTTTTCTTCTTTTTAGAAGGACTAGGTGCTTCTACATTATTTCTCTGAGAATCTTGCTCAATTCTCTTAGGGTGGCCTTCAGGATACAAAGGTTCCTGAGTCATTTTACCCGTTCTAGTAGCCACTCTAACAGCAAAATCATGTTTATTATTTAATTCATCAAGCAAATCACTTTGAGCCTTTAAGTACTTGTTCTGCTTGAGTGGTAACGATAGAAGCATATTTACTGATGAGTTTAAGTTCACTTTAACTCTAGCCATATAATCACTCAAGCGTCCAATCATGTAAGAATTACTCTTTAATTCTCTACCAACATAAGCATTGAAATTTTCTTGTCTAGCCATAAAATCATCAAATTCATCCAAGCATTGTCTAGCAAACTTAGTAGATAGGATTTCAACTTTGTCATATCTATAGAGAGAATTTACCTTTACTACCTATGTCGGGTTATCAAGACCATGTGTTTCTTCAATCGGCGGTAAATTAAGACCATGTATTTCTTCAACAGGAGGTAAATTCTTAACATCTTCAGCTTTAATACCTTTTTCTTTCATAGATTTCTTTGCCTCTTGCATATTTTCAGGACTGAGAAATAGGACACCTCTCTTCTTCGAATTTGGTTTAGGAGTTGGTTCAGGAATTGGCTCAGGAATTGGCTCAGGAAGAGTCCAATTATTTTCATTAGCCAACATATTATTCAATAGCAATTCAACTTGATCGACTGTTCTTTCCCTGAAAACACAACCAACACAACTATCCAAGTGGTCCTTGGAAGCATCAGTTAGTCCATTATAAAAGATATCAAGTATTTCATTTTTCTTAAGAGGATGATCAGGCAAAGCATTAAGTAACCGGAGAAGCCTCCCCCAAGCTTGTGGGAGACCCTCTTCTTCAATTTACACAAAATTATATATTTCCCTCAAGGCAGCTTGTTTCTTATGAGCAGGGAAATATTTAGCAAAGAAGTAATAAATCATATCCTGGGGACTACGCACACAACCAGGATCAAGAGAATTAAACCAAGTTTTAGCATCACCCTTTAATGAGAACGGAAATATCTTAAGGATATAATAGTAGCAAGATTCATCATCATTAGTGAACAAGGTGGCTATATCATTCAATTTAGTAAGATATGCCACAACAGTTTCAGATTCATAGCCATAAAAAGGATCAGATTCAACCAAAGTAATTATCTCAGGATCGACAGAGAATTCATAATCCTTATCAGTAACAAAGATAGGTGAAGTAGCAAAAGCAGGGTCATATTTAATTCTAGCATTCAGAGTTTTCTGTTTCAGTTTAGCTAATAACTTCTTAAGATCAGATCTATCATTGCAAGCAAGAAAATCTCTAGGAGTTTCTTCATCCATAACATAACCCTCAGGAACAACAGGGAATTCATACTTAGGGGGAGAACCTTCATCATCACTATCTTCAATAATTTCATTTTCAATAATTTCATTCTCTCTAACCCTAGCAAGTTGTTCATCAAGATATTCACCTAATGGCACAGTAGTTTCAAGCACAGAAGTAGTTTCATCATAAGTATCATGCATAGTAGAAGTGGCATCATCAATAACATGCGACATATCAGAATTAATATTAGAAGTAGGTTTAGGTGTCGCAAGATCACTCATAATAGAAGGAGAATCTAGTGCAGAGCTAGATGGAAGTTCCTTACCTCCCCTCGTGGTTAAGGGATAAATCTTAGTTCTTTCGTCTTTCAAGTTCCTCATAGTGACCAGCAGATATAAATCCCAAGTGACTCAAAGAATAGAGCTATGCTCCCCGGCAACGGCGCCAGAAAATAGTCTTGATAACCCACAAGTATAGGGGATTGCAACAGTTTTTGAGGGTAGAGTATTCAACCCAAATTTATTGATTCGAGAAAAGGGGAGCCAAAGAATATCCTCAAGTATTAGCAGTTGAGTTGTCAATTCAACCACACCTGGATAACTTAATATCTACAGCAAAGTATTTAGTAGCAAAGTAGTATGGATGTAACGGTAACAATGGCAAAAGTAACAGTATCAGTTTTGTAGTAATTGTAACAGCAGCAATGGTAAAGTAAATAAGCAAAGCACAATATGTGAAAAGCTCATAGGCAATGGATCAGTGATGGATAATTATGTCGGATGCGATTCCTCATGTAATAGTTATAACATAGGGTGACACAGAACTAGCTCCAGTTCATCAATGTAATGTAGGCATGTATTACGAATATAGTCATATGTGCTTATGGAAAAGAACTCGCATGACATCTTTTGTCCTACCCTCCCGTGGCAGCGGGGTCCTAATGGAAACTAAGAGATATTAAGTCCTCCTTTTAATAGAGTACCGGACCAAAGCATTAGCACTTAGTGAATACATGAACTCCTCAAACTGCGGTCATCACCGAGAAGTATCCGGATTATTGTCACTTCGGGGTTGTCGGATCATAACACATAATAGGTGACTATAGACTTGCAATATAGGATCAAGAACTCACATATATTCATGAAAACATAATAGGTTCAGACATGAAATCATGGCACTCGGGCCCTAGTGACAAGCATTAAGCATAGCAAAGTCATAGCAACATCAATCTCAGAACATAGTGGATACTAGGGATCAAACCCTAATAGGACTGACTTTATTACATGGTAAATCTCATCCAACCCATCACCGTCCAGCAAGCCTACGATGGAATTACTCACGCACGGCGGTGAGAATCATGAAATTGGTGATGGAGGATGGTTGATGATGACGACGGCGACGAATCCCCCTCTCCAGAGCCCCGAACAGACTCCAGATCAGCCCTCCCGAGAGAGATTAGGGCTTGGCGGCGGCTCCGCATCGTAAAACACGATGAAACTTTCTCTCTAATTTTTTTTCTCCGCGAAAGCAAATATATGGAGTTGGAGTTGAGGTTGGTGGACATCCAGGGGGCCCACGAGGCAGGGGGCGCGCCCTAGGGGAGGGGGCGCGCCCCCACCCTCGTGGACAGGGTGTGGGCCCCCTGACGCTAATTCTTTCGCTAGTATTTTTTATTAATTCTGAGAAGTTCGTTCATGATTTTCAGGTCATTCTGAGAACTTTCATTTCTGCACAACAATAACACCATGGCAGTTCTGCTGAAAACCGCGTCAGTCCGGGTTAGTTCCATTCAAATCATGCAAGTTAGAGTCCAAAACAAGAGCAAACGTGTCTGGAAAAGTAGATACGACGGAGATGTATCTCTCTCTCTCTCTCTCTCTCTCTCTCTCTCTCTCTCTCTCTCTCTCTCTCTCTCTCTCTCTCGTGTTCTTGCTCCCGAAACCGCGGATTTCGATCTCTTTGCTCGAAGCCCCATTACTTGCTTGGTATGTGACTCCTCCATGTGTCCAATTAGTTTTTGTTTTAGTGGTTTATATTTATAATAATTAGCTACTCTTGGTGCTGCTGTAGATGAGCTTGCTGTTGAATTCTTAGAGTTCTAAGTAGTTTGAATGCTTGCTATGGCCTCTATGCATCCCTATGAGTAGTTTCTATCATTCTTGTGAAGTTTTGCTAATAAATTTTTTGTGTCACCAATTTTTTTCAGAAAATTGTACGTGAACATTATGAACTTCTTTGGAAGGATTTCTTCGAGGAGGAGATCCTCGGAGGCATCTTCTAGTAGCAGCTCCGTCTGTCGATCTTATGTTGAACCAAGTGAAAGTTCCATTCAAAGTGCCACAACCAAAACATGCTTATGGCCATGCAACGATTATATGGTGAGAGTGGGTATTAAGGAGGAATTTGAGCAATATGTTCACAATGTCGAGCTCGGTCCTCACATTGCAGATAAGTGCGACCAACACCTCATCCTCACCGAATCATTTGTCAAAGGATTTAAATTCTTTCCCCGTGAGTCTAGGGTGTCTTTTAAATTGTATGAAAATCCATTTACCATTCCTCTAGAAAGGTTTGCTCACCTCTACAATATCCCATCTAGGGTTCGCTCAATGAGCCACCTAGGTCTGAGTTTGAAATATTCTTGACTAGTCTTTCCTTTGGTGAAACTAGGGGACTAGCGCAAGGTAGAATAAAGAGCATACATTTTCCTGCAATTCAGTACTTCGCATTATTTAATGGAAAATGTATTGTAGGCAAACAAGATTGTAGTACACTTTGTGCTCCTGATTTGAGCCTCATTCACACCGCTCTCTACGGTGTTAAAAGTTATAATCTTGGAGCAATTGTTGCACATAGGTTAGAACACAACGCTAGTAGTGGATATTTTTATGGTGGAATTTATGCCAGACGCTTAGCAAGAGGGCTGGGTGTTTCACCTTTGCCTTGTGATCCTATTTTACCCACACAGTACTTAGACTTTGATGCTATGAAATGTCATAAGATTCTGACAGGTGATCCCCATAATTTCACTTATAATTTGACATTTAACAAGAACTCCGTGGTAGACACATATTTTCCTGCTCCTGCTCTCTTTGATGTTCATAACAGGGGAAGATATTATGTTCTTGGGAGTGAGGCCCGAGCTCATAGCGCAACGGTTGTGGCTGCATGGCAGGCTGAGGCATCCGCACTAAGAGCCTCCATGAGCTACCACTCCGACCATTGCCCAGGCTACTGGCCGAAGACCAAGTTATGCCAAAAGCCTAAGCTTGGGGGAGTACGTATTCCCACCGACATTACATTCATGTTCACACATTTCATTGCAGTTGTCGGTGCCCACACTTTTTCATTGTATCATTCATGCTTAACTTATTTTTCTTGCTTTCTTCTTGCGTGTTTGAAAAACTTTGAGAAAATCAAAAAATATGTTTGTTGCTTATTTTTTATTTTTCTTCCTAGTTTAAATTATTGTAGCACTAAAAAGAAAACCCAAAAAGATTTCCTTGGTCTTCTTTTACTTGTTGGGAGCTTTCCCGTGTAAATAGTTTTTCTCGTTTTTGTTTTGCTCTTTTCATTTGCTTGCTTTCGAAAAAACAAAAACTCCAAAAATATTTCAGTGTGTTTCTCTAAATTTCTTTTCCTTATATTGAGTCTTACCGAGGAGAGGACCATGATGAAAATGTTGAGTGGCTCTCATTTGCATTGTTGATCTAACAAAGAGCCCATATTACCTTGTCTTCTCCTCTTGAATAAAATGTTTGCAGGTTCCAGCTTAGTCCACAGCACTCTTGCACTATTATTATTTTCAAATCGTTTGGTCATGCAAGTGAAAGGAAATAATGATGATATTAGATGAACTGACCATGGCAGAGAGAAACGGGTATGAACTTGACTTATTCTGTTTTAGTAAATATGTTTAACCTAGTATCCATGATTCAGCCTATTATGATCAAACATGTTTGCAATGACAATTAGAGATTATAGTTTCTCATGCCATGCATAAGTAGCTAGGAGTGAATAATGATTTATCTTAGATATCAACATTGTGTTAAAATGATTGTGATGTAGTATGTTGATATGGTATCCTCCTCTGAATGTTCGAGTGGCTTGACTTGGCACATGTTCATGCATGTAGTTGAATCAAAACCAACATAGCCTCTATGATATTTATGTTCATGGTGTTCATATCCTACTCATGCTAGTATCCAATGTTACTTATGCATAATGCATGTTCATGACAGTTCTTGCTCTCTAGCTGGCCGCTTCTCAACCTATTTGCTAGCCTTCGTCTGTACTAAGTGGAAACTCTGCTTGTACGTCAAAAACCGGAAACCCAAGTTATTCCAGATGAGTCGACCATACCTACCTATATGCGGTATTACCCTGTCGTCCTAAGTAAATTTGCATGTGCCATCTCTAAAAACTTCAAATAAATATCCTTTTTGTGTGCCTGGATCGTTCATGGAACAACGGGAGGTAGTCGGCATCCTCCATGCTAAGCGGGTTATTCTCAGGTCAAGTGTTTATTCACTCACCATCGCACGAGAAAAGGGAGGTAATAGGGATGCCCAGTCCCAAACTGCAAAGAGAAAAGAAAAGAGCTTACAAATAATCAAACAAAAACTCCCAATGGAGTCATAACCTTTACATTTCCGCTTGGGAACCGCCACTAGTGTGTTTAGCATGGAAGATATTGATAACTGATGGTCGTGAAGTAAATGAGAAGGGTGCCTGTCTCAAAATACCATTTACATCTGTTTTAAAAACTTGAGCTCTGGCACCTCTGCAAATCACTGTTTCCCTCTGCGAAGGGACTATCTATTTACTTTTATGTTGTGTCATCACCTTCTCAAATAAGCGCCAGAACCTGAGAGCAATGTTGTCATGCTGATGCATTGTGTGTAGCTAATGTTGGGTGCATCATGACTGGATCTTTTCTACCATGAATTACAATGTTTAGTCGCTGCTTGAAATTTGGGGGTGCTCTGCATATATGTTTTGCAGTCTCAGAAAGGGCTAGCGAGATACCACTATTGTCATATAATATCATGGTTGTTTTGACAACGTGTTGCTATTTGAGATATCTTATTATTGCTCTCTAGTTGTTTATGTCATCGATATGAGTTAATATAATTTTTAGGAGATATTGTCGACATGGTTAGTTATAATCCTTGCTGAAAACATGGGTGTAGTTTAAGCTTATTTATGAAACAAGAGCAAAAGAGTTCGTAAAAGTTTTTCTTTTTCACTTTCAGTTTATCAACTGAATTGCTTGAGGACAAGCAAAGGTTTAAGCTTGGGGGAGTTGATATGTCTCCAACGTATCTACTTTTCCTAACGCTTTTCCTCTTGTTTTGGACTCTAATTTGCATGATTTGAATGAAACTAACCCCGGACTGACGTTGTTTTCAGCAGAACTACAGTGGTGTTGTTTTTGTGCAGAAATAAAAGTTCTCAGAATGGAACGAAACTTTGCGAGGATTTTTATATCAATAAAGAGAATTTCTGGAGCCAAGAGATACCTGAGGGGGGCACCTGGGTGGTCACAACCACCAGGGCGCGCCTGCACCCCCCCCCACCCCGCGCCCAGGTGGATGCTGCCCACCTGGTGGCCCCGCTGACCCTGAAACCGATGCTATAAAATCACATTATTCGAGAAAAAAATGAGAGAGAAAGAATTATCGCATTTCAAGAGATGGAGCCGCCGATGTCTCCTGTTCTTCATCGGGAGGCCAGATTTGGAGCCCGTTTGGGGCTTCGAAGAGGGGGGTATTCGATCTTCGTCATCAACACATCTCCATCGCCAATTCCATGATGCTCCCCACCGGGAGTGAGTAATTCCTTCGTAGGCCCGCTGGTCGGCGAGGAGTTGGATGAGATTCATCATGTAATCTAGTTAGTTTTATTAGGGCCTGATCCCTAATATCCACTATGTTCTGAGATTGATGTTGCTATGACTTTGCCATGCTTAATGCTTGTCACTTTGGGCCCGGGTGGCATGATTTCAGATCTAAACCGTTAATATTATCACCATTATATCCATGTTCTAGATCTAATCTTGCAAGTTATAGTCACCTACTACGTGTTCTGAGACGGCAACCCCGGAGTGACAATAGTCGGGACCACTCCCGATGATGATCGTAGTTTGAGGAGTTCATGTATTCGCCGTGTGCTAATGCTTTGTTCCAGTTCTCTATTAAAAGGAGGCCTTAATATTTTCCAATAGGACCCCGCTGCCACGGGAGGGTAGGACAAAAGATGTCATGCAAGTTCTTTCCATAAGCACCTATGACTATTTACGGCATACATTCCTACATTATATTTATGAACTGGAGCTAGTGTCGTATCGCACTAGGTTATAACTGTCTCATGATGAATATCATCCAACGAGTCACCAATCCAATGCCTACGAATTACCTTATATTGTTCTTGCTAAGTTACTACGGTTTCTACTGCTTCGTTAGTGCTACAATATCACTGCTATCACTGTTACCGTTACTATTGCTACTGCTGCTATCATCAAAACTATCATATTACTGTGCTACTAATCACTTTGCTGCAAATAATTAATCTCCAGGTATGGTTGAATTGACAACTCAGTTGCTAATACCTTCAAATATTCTTTGGCTCCCCTTGTGTCGAATCTATAAATTTGGGTTGAATACTCTACCCTCGAAAACTATTGCGATCCCCTATACTTGTGGGTTATCACTTTACGCTCTGGCTAACAAATGCGCACGTGCTGAAGAGGGAAGGAGACTTCCTGGGGAGGACGTTGGTGCATAGGTCGACTCTGAAGACAACGATGATGCCACCATCCCGAACAAGAAGAATTGCAAGCACAACAGAAAGCGCAAGGGCAAAGCTATGCTAGCTGTTGAGGGCTCCGGCAACACCGGCCTGCCAAGAAAGCTAAGAGTGAGAACTCCAGCAAGGAAGTTGTCAGGTGCACTTCGTGTCAAGCTTTGGCGGCTGCCGACAAGACGAAAGGCTCTGACAAGCAGTATTGCAAGATCCACCATACTAAGGGCCATGATCTCCAACACTGCCGGCAAGTTGAGCAGCTTGCCGAGAAGCAAAAAAGCTGAGTACGAGAAGTGAGACAAGGAGAAGACCCGGGATGGTACTGGCGGATCCAGCAAGAAACATGGTGGCCGAGGAGGTCGCCGCGGCAAGGCCAAGCAGCAGAGGGAGAAGCTTGCTAAAGGACGCGACAAGAAAGAAGGAGATGATGATGATGAAGACAAAGAGGACGATGACGAGCCCAGTGAGCACGAGTTCCAGAAGGCCATGAAAGCCATGTGCATTGATGGAGGTGCTTCTTTGCACTCCTCTCACCGCCAACTCAAGAAGTGGGAGCGAGAGGTCAATGCGGTAGAGCCGGCTATTCACGCCCAGAAGCCACTGAAATGGTCCAACACGCCCATTGATCTTGACACTGAGGATCACCATGATCGCACAACCGCAATCGGTTGCTTGCCGATACTGGTTTCACCAACAATACGCAACCTCAAAGTGACAAAATGTTGGTTGAGTTCGGGCCGGTCTGAACTTGATGTCACCAGATGTGATCAAAAGGCTGCAAATTTTTGATAAAGGTCTCAAGAAGACATGCACTTTTCAATGGATCAATCCAGAAAGAAGTCAGCCAACAGGCAAGATCATGCTACGGGTGACATTTGGCACTAAGCTGAACTATATGATGGAGAAGATCGTCTTCGACGTCATCAATATTATGTTGCCATACAATGGAATCCTTGGCCGCCCGACACTGGCAAAATTCATGGCAGCATCCCACTATGCTTACAGCACATTGAAGATGCCAAGGTCGATGAGCATCATCACCTTTCACTCTGATAAGAAAAACACGCTCATCTGTGTTGACCAACTCTACCGAGAGGCAGTTGCAGGATCTGCCGCCAAGGCGCTTCTCCTACCACAAAGCTCCCGGGTGGAAGAAGAGGAAGAAGACCGACAAGACCACTGACTAGGACTCCGACAAGTGCACCTCTTTGAAGTGTTGTGCTCCCATTGAGGACGTGCCAGAGAGTTGTGCCGGCAAGAGCAATAAATCCAAAGAAGCTCCACTAGCAACAAAGAAGGTGTCCGCCAAGGAGGACGGCACGAGGGGAACTTTCACCATAAGTTCCACCCTCAATGACAAATTGGAAAGCGCGCTTGTTGCTTTCCTGCGGACGAATGTTGATGTGTTTCTGTTGCAACCATCTGACATCCACAATGTTCCCAGGTAAATAATTGAGCACCACTTTGTTATCTGCCCTCATGCTCGGCCTGTCAAGCACAAGGTCAGGAAGCAAGCTTTGGAATGGTAACATTTTATTGTCGAGGAAATTAAGAAGCTGTAAGCGGTAGGTCTGGTCAGAGGAGTCCTCCATCCAACTTGGTTGGCCAATCTGGTTGTAGTGCACAAGGAAAATGGGAAATGGAGGCTTTGTATTGACTATACTGATATCAATAAAGCTTGTCCAAACAATCCTTTTCCCTTGCCGCACATTAACCACAATGTTGACTCCACTGCCGGCTGTGATTTGTTGTCTTTCCTTGATGCCTACTCCGGGTATCACAATATTTTTGTTGGAAATATGCCCTCGAGTCAATAATAAAAAGGCTATTATCATATTTCCCGTTCATGATAAATTTTTATTATTCATGCTAGAATTGTATTGACCGGAAACCTAAATAGATGTGTGGATACATAAACAACACAGTGTCTCTAGTAAGCCTCTACTAGACTAGCTCGTTGATTAAAGATGGTTGAGGTTTCCTAACCATAGACATGATTTGCCATTTGATAACGGGATCACATCATTAGGAGAATGACATGATGGACAAGACCCAACCGTAAGCTCAACATTAGATCGTTTAGTTTATTTGCTATTGCTTTCTTCATGACAAGTATAGGTTTCTTAGACCATGAGATCATGCCAGTCCCGGATATCGGAGGAATGCCTTGTGTGCTATCAAACATCATTTCATAACTAGTGATAATAAAGGTGTTCTGCAGGTATCTCCGAAGGTGTCTGTTGGGTTGCATGGATCGAGACTGGGATTTGTCACTCCGTGTGACAGAGAGATATCTCTGGGCCCTCTCGGTAATACAACATCATAAGAAGCTTCATGTGACTAATGACTTTAATCATGGGATCTTGTATTATGAAACGAGTAAAGATACTTTCTGGTAACGAGATTGAACTAGGTATGGAGATACCGACTATAGAATCTCGGACAAGTAACATATCACTTGACGAAGGGAATTGCATACAGGATTGATTGAATCCTTGACATCATGGTTCAACCGGTAAAGATCTTCGTGGAATATGTAGGAACCAATATGGGCATCCAGGTCCCACTATTGGTTATTGACCGGAGAAGTGTCTCGATCATGTCTACATTATTTTCGAATTCATAGAGTCTGCATGCTTAATGTTCGGTGACGCTAGAGTAGTATTGGGATATGTGCATTGGTAACCAAATGTTGTTCGGAGTCCCAGATGAGATCTCGGACATCACGAGGAGCTCCGAAATGGTCCAGAGGTAAAGATTCGTATATAGGAAGTCATGTTTTAGTCGCCGGAGAAGAGTGTCGAAAGGGGCTCGGGGGTCCATTGGCCCTAGGGGAGCACATGGGTTGTAAGGGGTGCGCCTTAGCCTATATGGGCCCAGGGCACCATCCCTAAGGGGCCCATGTGCCAAGAGAGAGGAGAAAGGAAGAGTCCTAAGGGTGGAAGGCACCACCCCCCCTGAGGTGCCTTGGGAAGGGAGGAAACCTCCCTAGGCCTTGCCGCACCACCTTCCTTGGAGGAGGGGCCAAGGCTGCGTCCCAACCCTTCCCCTTGACTCCTATAAATAGTGGGGGATAGGGAGGGGCTGGACACACCAAATCCCACGCCCCGGCAGCAGCCCTACCTCTCCCAAAACTCTGTTTTCTCCTCAGATTGGTTCCGGCAGCGTTTGGCGAAGCCCTGCCGGGATTCCACCACCATCATCTCCCCCACGCCATCGTGCTGGTTGAGATCCCATCTACTTATCCTCTCTTTCTTACTGGATCAAGGAGGAGACGTCATCGAGCCGCACATGTGCTGAACACGGAGGTGTCGTCCGTTCAGCGCTAGATAGAATTGGATCGTGACTGGATTGCGAAGAGTACGAGTACATCAACCGCGTTATATACGCTTCCGCTTTTGGTCTACAAGGGTATGTAGCTATGTATCTCTTAGATTATATCATGGGTGTTTCATAGGGAATTTTTTTATTTTCATGCAACATTCCCCATCAGTGGCATCACGAGCTAGGTTTATGCGTTGATGTATATGCATGAGTAGAACACAAAGTTGTTGTGGGTGTTGATGTTTAGATTGCTTACGTCCTTTGACTTATTTGGATTTGGCGGTATTGTGGGATGAAGCAGCTCAAACCAACCATACATGTCCTCGCACATGAGACCGCTTCCACTGTTTGACATGCAACTTGTATATCATCTTTGTGGTTTTGCGTAGATAAGAATGGTTCTTATAGTTTGCCCTAGCAGCACGTAAAAATTGCAATAACAAAGTAGAGGAAGTCTAACCTGTTTTTGCAGGGCATGTTGTGATGTGGTATGGCCAAAATGTGATGTGATATATGTTGATGTATGAGATGATCATTTTTTGTAATAGGTTCACGACTTGCATGTCGATGAGTAAGGCAACCGACAGGAGCCATAGGGCCTTTAATTTATTGTATCACACGTGTGTCAACAAATAACGCCATGTAATTGCTTTACTTTCTCGCTATGCGTTAGCAATAGTTTTAGAAGCAATAGTTAGTGAGACGACCACGTGATGACACAATGATGGAGATCATGGTGTCATGTCGATGACGATGGAGATCACGTCGGTGCTTTGGAGATGGAGATCAAAAGCACAAAATGATAATGGCCATATCATGTCACACATTTTGATTGCATGTTATATTTATCTTTTATGCATCTTATTTTGCTTAGGATGACGGTAGCATTGTAAGATGATCCCTTCACTTAATTTCAAGATAAATGTGTTCTCCCTAAGTATGCACCATTGAGAAAGTTCGAAGCACCTCATGATGATCGGGTGATAGACTCTACGTTCACATACAATGGGTGTAAGCCGATTTTTACACATGCAGAATACTTGGGTTAAACTTGACGAGCTTAGCGTGTACAGACATGGCCTCAGAACACGGAAGACCAAAAGGTCGAACATGAGTCATATAGTAGATATGATCAACATGGAGATGTTCACCATTGATGACCACCCCATCTCACGTGATGATTGGACATGGGTTGGTTGATATGGATCATGTAAACACTTAGACAACTTGAGGGATGTTGATTTAAGTGGGAGTTCACTAGTATTTTGACTAACTAAACCAATTATCATGAACATAGTCTAAATTGTCTTTGCAAATTATGTTGTAGATCAATAGCTCGCACTATAGCTCCCTGATACGTCTCCAATTTATCTATAATTTTTGCTTGTTCCATGTTATATTATCATTCTTGGATGTTTTACAATCATTTTATAGCAACTTTATATCATTTTTGGGACTAACCTATTGACATAGTGCCCAGTGTTAGTTGCTTTTTTGCTTGCTTTTTACTTTGTAGAATATCAGTACCAAACGGAGTCCAAACGCAGCGAAACTTTTTGGAGAATTTTTATGGACCATAAGACCTAGGATGGGCCAAAGAAGTACTAGAGGGGAGGCCCGAGGTGGGCACAACCCACCAGGGCACGCCCAGGGGGGTTGTTCCCCCCTCGATGACCTCCATCACCGCCTCTTTGCCCTATAAATACCCAAATATTGCAGAAACCCTAGGGGAATCGACGAAAAATGATTCCATTCGCCGCAAGTTCCAGAACCATGAGATCCAATCTGGACACCATCATGGAGGGGTTCATCATCCTCATTGGTGCCTCTCCGATGATGCGTGAGTGGTTCATCATAGACCTACGGGTCCGTAGGCAGTAGCTAGATGGATTCCCCACTCTCTTTTGATTCTCAAAACAATGGTCTCTTGGAGATCTATTTGATGTAACTCTTTTTTGTGGTGTGTCTGTTGGGATCCGATGAACTTTGAGTTTATGATCAGATTTATACCCATGAATATTATTTGAGTTTTCTCTCGATCTCTTATATGCACGATTATTTATAGCCTCGTATCTCTTCTTCGAATCTTTGGTTTAGTTAGGCTAACTATATCAATTTTTCTTGCCATGGGAAGAGGTGCTTTGTGATGGGTTCGATCTTGCGGTGTTCTTTCCCAGTAACAGATGGGGCAGCAAGACATGCATGTATCATTGCTATTAAGGATAACAAGATGGTGCTATTCCTACATGAATAGATCTCGTCTACATCATGTCATCGTTCTTATTGCATTACTCCATGTTTCCATGAACTTAATACACTAGATGCATGCTGGGTAGCCGTAGGTGTGTGGAGTAATAGTAGTAGATGCAGGCAGGACTCGGTCTACTAATCTTGGACGTGATGCCTATATATTGATCATTTCCTGGATATTGTCATAAATTATTTTATGTTCTATAAATTTCCCAACAGTAATTTGTTTACCCACTGTGTGCTACTTTCTTGAGAGAAGCCACTAGTGAAATCTATGCCCCCGGGTCTATTCTTTATCATATTTGCTTTGAGATCTATTTTTATTTGCTTTTGTTTTTAGATCTATTATTCTAAAAACCCAAAAATACCTTGCTGAAATTTTTTTTGTTACTTATTTTATTTTGCATTTTATCGCAATCTATTTATCTAATCTACACAATTTTTATCCCGTCAACTTGAAAATTTCTGGCATCGTTACCCATAGAAGGATTGACAACCCATCATAAGAGTCGGGTTGCAAGTATTTGTTATTTGTGTGCAGGTACCATTTACATAGTGTTGCTTGGTTCTCCTACTTGATTGATACCTTGGTTTCATAACTGAGGGAAATACCTACAGTAGCTGTGATGCGTCATCCCTTCCTCCTTGGGGAAATACCGATGTAGTTCAAGCGACATCACTCCTTGTTTTTAATACGTTCCTAGAGAAAGACTAAGTTGAAAGATATTGTAAGCAATTATGCAGACTAGGTCCATAGTCTGAGGATTGTCCTCATTGCTGCACAGAAGGCTTATGTCCTTGATGCACCACTCGGTGTGCCAACCCCTCTAGCATCGTCTGTTAATATTATGAATGTCTGGCAGGCATGTTCTGATGACTACTCAATATTTTAGTGCGCCATACTTTACGGCTTAGAACCGGGGCTCCAAAGAGGTTTTGAGTACCACAGAACATATAAGATGTTTGAGGATCTGAAATTACTATTTTAGGCTCATGCCCGGGTTGAGAGGTATGACACCTTTAACAAGTTCTTTAGCTGCAATATGGAGGAGAACGGCTCCATTAGTGAGCACATACTCAAAATGTCGGGGTACTACAACTGCTTGAATCACTTGGGTGTTAATCTTTCGGATGAAGTAGCGATTGACAGAGTTCTTCAGTCACTGCCACGAAGCTACAAAGGCTTCATGATGAACTATAACATGCAAGGGACGGAAAAGACGATCCCCGAGCTATTCGTGATGCTTAAGGCCGCAGAGGTATAAATCAAGAAAGAGCATCAAGTTTGATGGTCAATAAGACCACCAGTATCAAGAAGGGAAAGGGAAAGAAAGGGAAATTCAAGTAGAATGGCAAGGCAGTTGCCGCTCCCATGAAGAAACCCAAGGATAGACCTAAACCCGAGACTAAGTGCTTCTTTTGCAAGGGGAAAGGCCACTGGAAGCGGAACTGCCCCTAGTACTTGCTAGATAAGAAGGATGGCAACGTCAACGTAGGTATATTTGATATACATGTTATTGATGTGTACCTCACTAGTGCTCGTAGTAGCGTTTGGGTATTTGACCGATTCAGTTGCTAATATTAGTAACTCAAAGCAGGAGGTGCAGAGTAATGGAGACTAGCTGAGGGCGAGGCGACGATTAGTATTGGAAGTGTCTCCAAGGTTGATATGATCACCATTGGCACGCTCGTAATACCTTTGGGAGTAGTGTTAAACCTAAAAAGATGGTTATTTGGTGCTTGCATTGAGCATAAAACATTATATCTAGATATTGTTTTTTGCAAGACAATTATTCATTTAAGTCGAGAATAATGGTTATTCTATTTATATGAGTAATATATTTTATGGTCATGCGCCCCTTGTGAATGATTTATTCTTATTGAATCTCAATCGTAGTGATACACATATACATAATATTGATGCCAAAAGATGCAAAGTTAATGATGATAGTACCACACATTTGTAGCACCGCCACTTAGGTCATATTGTTGTAAAGCGCATGAAGAAACTCCATGATGATGAACTTTTGGAATCTCTTGATCATGAATCACTGGAGACATGTGAACCATGCCTTATGGGCAAGATGACTAAAACCCTGTTTTCTGGAACAATGGAGCGGGCTAGTGACTTATTGGAAATAATACATACTGATGGACACGGTCCGATGAGTATTGAAGCACATGGTGGATATCGTTATTTTCTTACCTTCACAGATGATTCGAGTAGATATGGGTATATTTACTTAATCAAACACAAGTCTGAAACAGTTGAAAAGTTCAAGGAATTTCAGAGTGAAGTGGAGAATCATCGTAACGAGAAAATAAAGTTTCTACGATCTGACCGTGGAGGTGAATATTTGAGTTACGAGTTTGGCACTCATTTAAGACAATGTGGAATTGCTTCATAGCTCACTCCACCTGGAACACCACGGCATAATGGTGTGTCCGAACGTCATAATCATACTTTATTGGATATGGTGCATTATGCGATGTCTCTTACCCTTTTTGCACAATCATTTTGGGGTTATGCATTAGAGACAAATGCATTCACTTTAAATAGGGCACCGTCTAAGTCCGTTGAGATGACACCGTATGAATTATGGTTTGGCAAGAAATCTAAACTGTCGTTTCTTAAAGTTTGGGATGCGACGTTTATGTAAAAAGGCTTCAGCCAGATAAACTCAAACCCAACACGGAGAAATGTGTCTTCATAGGATACCATAAATAGACCATTGGGTAGACCTTCTATCACAGATCTGAGGGCAAGATCTTTGTTGCTAAAAATGGTTCCTTTCTAGACAAGGAGTTTCTCCCGAAAGATGTGAGTGGGAGGAAAGTAGAACTTGATGAGGTAATTGTACCTTCTCTCGAACTGGAGAGTAGCACATCACAGAAAGAAGTACCCGTGATGCCTACACCAACCAGAGAGGAAGCTAATGATGATGATCACGAAACTTTGGATCAAGTTACTACTGAACTTCGCAGGTCGACCAGGACACGTTCCGCACCAGAGTGGTATGGTGATCCCATCCTGGAAGTCATGAGGTTAGACAATGTCGAACCTACAAACTATGAAGAAGCAATGATGATCTCAGATTCTGACAAATGGCTTGAGGACATGAAACCCGAGATAGGATCCATGTATGAGAACAAAGTATGGACTTTGGTGGACTTTCCCAATGATCGGCAAGCCATTGAGAATAAATGGATCTTTAAGAAGAAGACAGGCGTTGATGGTAATGTCACCGTCTATAATGCTCGACTTGTCTCAAAGGATTTCTAACAAGTTCAATGAGTTGACTATGATGAGGCTTTGTAACCAGTAGGGATGCTTAAGTATGTTAGAATTATGTTAGCAACTGTGGCATTTTATGATTATGAGATCTGCAAATGGACATCAAAACGGCATTCCTTGATGGGTTTCTCAAGGAAGAGTTGTTTATGATGTAACCAGAAGGTTTTGTCAATCCTAAGGATGCTAACAAAGTATGCAAGCTCTAGAGATCCATCTATGGACTGGTGCAAAGCATCTCGGAGTTGGAATATACGCTTTAATGAGGTGATCAAAGCTTTTGGGTTTATACGGAGTTTATGAAGAAACTTGTATTTACAAGAAAGTGAGTGGGAGCTCTATAGCATTTCTGATAGTATATGTGGATGACATATTGTTGATTGGAAATGATGTAGAATTTCTGGAAAGCATAAAGGGTTGTTTGAAAGGAGTTTTTCAAAGCAAGACATGGGTAAACTTGCTTACATATTGGGCATGAAGATCCATAGAGATAGATCAAGACACCTGATGAGACTTTCACAGAGCACATACCTTGAAAGATTTTGAAGGAGTTCAAAATTGACCAGTCAAAGAAGGAGTTCTTTCATGTATTGTAAGGTGTGAAGTTGAGTAAGACTCAAAGCTCGACCATGGCAGAAGAAAGAGAAATGATGGAAGTCATCCCCTATGGCTCGGCCATAGGCTCTATAATGTATGCCATGTTGTGTACCAGACCTGATGTGTACCTTGGCATAAGTCTGGCAGAGAGGTACCAAAGTAATCTAGGAGTGGATCACTGGACAGCAGTCAAAACTATCCATAGGTTCCCAAACAGAACTAAGGAAATGTTTCTCGGTTATGGAGGTGATAAAGAGTTCGTCGTAAAGGGTTACGTCCATGCAAGCTTTGACACCGATCCGGATGACCCTGAGTTGCAAACTGGATATGTATAGTGGAGCAGTCATTTGGAATAGCTCCAAGTGGAACATGCTAGTACCATCTATAGTATGACATAGAGATTTGCAGAGTACACACAGATCCAAATGTTGCAGACCCGTTGACTAAAACCTCTCTCACAAGCAAAACATGATCAAACCCCAGAACTGATTGGGTGTTAATCACATGGAGATGTGAACTAGATTATTGACTCTAGTGCACGTGGGAGACTGTTGGAAATATGCCCTAGAGACAATAATAAAAAGGTTATTATCATATCTCCCGTTCATGATAAATTTTTATTATTCATGCTATAATTGTATTGACCGAAAACCTAAATACATGTGTGGATACATAAACAATACAGTGTCCCTAGTAAGCCTCTACTAGAATAGCTCGTTGATCAAAGATGGTTGAGGTTTCCTAACCATAGACACGAGTTGTCATTTGATAACAGGATCACAACATTAGGAAAATGATGTGATGGACAAGCCCCTACCGTATGCTTAGCATCAGATCGTTTAGTTTATTTGCTATTGCTTTCTTCATGTCAAATATCTTTTCCTTGGACCATGAGATCATGCCACTCCCGGATATTGGAGGAATGCCTTGTTTGCTATCAAGCATCACTTCATAACTGGGTGATCATAAAGGTGCTCTACAGCTATCTCCGGAGGTGTCTGTTGGGTTGAATGGATCGAGACTAGGATTTGTCAATCCGTGTGACAGAGAGATATCTCTAGGCCCTCTCAGTAATACAAAATCATAAGAAGCTTCATGTGACTAATGAGTTTAGTCACGAGATCTTGTATTATGGAACGAGTAAAAAGACTTTCTGGTAATGAGATTGAACTAGGTATGGAGATACCGATGATCGAATCTCGGGCAAGTAACATATCACTAGACAAAAGGAATTGCATACGGGATTGACGGAATCCTTGACATCGTGGTTCAACCGATAAAGATCTTCATGGAATATGTAGGAACCAATATGGTCATCTAGTTCCCGCTATTGGTTATTGACCAGAGAGGTGTCTTGGTCATGTCTACATTATTCTTGAACCCATAGGGTCCGCACGCTTAATGTTTGGTGACGCTGGAGTAGTATTGGGATATGTGCATTGGTAACTGAATGTTGTTCGGAGTCCTGGATGAGATCTCAGACATCACTAGGAGCTCCGGAATGGTCCGGAGGTAAAGATTCATATATAGGAAGTCCTGTTCTGGTCGCTAGAGAAATTTCAGGCATTATCGGTATTGTACCGAGAGTGCCGAAAGGGGCCCGGGGGTCCACCGGGGGGGAGGGTTCACCTGCCTTGGGGAGGTCCACATGGGCTGTAGGGGGTGCACCTTGGCCTATATGGGCGAAGGGCACCAGTCCTAAGGGGCCCATGCGCCAAGAGAGAGGAGAAAGGAAGAGTCCTAAGGGTGGAAGGCACCCCCCCGAGGTGCCTTGGGAAGGGAGGAAACCTCCCTAGGCCTTGCCGCACCACCTCCCTTGGAGGAGGGGCCAAGGTTGCACCCCAACCATTCCCCCTACCTCCTATAAATAGCTGGGGAGAGGGAGGGGCTGGACACCAAATCCGACGCCCCGGCGGCAGCCCTACCCTCTCCCAAAAATATGTTTTCTCCTCATATTGGTTCCGGCAGCGTTTGGTGAAGCCCTGCCAGGATTGCACCACCATCATCTCCACCATGCCATCGTGTTGGTTGAGATCCCATCAACTTCTTCTCTCTTGCTTGCTGGATCAAGGAGGAGGAGACATCATCGAGTCGCACGTGTGCTGAACGTGGAGGTGTCGTCCGTTCGGTGCTAGATCGGATTGGATCGTGATTGGATCATGAAGAGTACGACTACATCAACCGCATTATATATGCTTCCACTTTAGGTTTACAAGGGTATCTAGACACACTCCCCTCTCATAGCTATGCATCTCCTAGACTAGATCTTCGGTGTCTCGTAGGAATTTTTTTGATTTTCCAGCAACGTTCCCCATCAATTTTCATGTCTAAGGAAGATGAAGAGAAGACCGCATTTATCACTCCATGTGGCATGTATTGCTTTATATGTATCCCTCTCTGATTGAAAAGGGCTGGTTCTACATTCGCAAGAGCAGTCCAGATTGGTTTTGAGCCCCATCTGCACAGGAATGTGGAAGCATACATGGATGCCATAGTGGTCAAAACCAAGGACAAGGCAACACTCCTACGAGATCTTGAAGAGACATTTGGAAATCTACGCCAGATCAATCTGGACCTCAATGATGACCCACAAGTATAGGGGATCTACCGTAATCCTCTCGATGAGTAAGAGTGTCAAACCCTATGAGGAGCAGAAGGAAATGACAA
This sequence comes from Triticum dicoccoides, assembly GCF_002162155.2. Taxonomy (NCBI): domain Eukaryota; kingdom Viridiplantae; phylum Streptophyta; class Magnoliopsida; order Poales; family Poaceae; genus Triticum; species Triticum dicoccoides. The sequence goes on from NC_041389.1 coordinate 322,943,133, forward strand.
GCGGTTTTCAGCAAGGTATTATCTCCAAGCACTGAAATTATCGGTAATAGATAGTTTTGTGATAAGATAATTCGTAACAGGTAAGAATTAACAAAAGTAACTAAGGTGCAACAAGGTGGCCCAATCATTTTTGTATCAAAGGACAAGCCGGGATGAACTCTTATATAATGCAACGCGCTCCCGAGGACACATGGGAATTACTGTCAAGCTAGTTTTCATCATGCTCATATGATTCACGTTTGTTACTTTGATAATTTTTTATGTGGGTGGACCGAGGCTTGGGTGCTGCCCTTCCTTGAACAAGACTCCCACTTATGATTAACCCCTCTCGCAAGCATCCACAACTACGAAAGAAGAACTAATATAAATCTAACCATAGCATGAAACATAGGGATCCAAATCAGCCCCTTACGAAGCAACGCGTAATCTAGGGTTTAAGCTTCTGTCACTCTAGCAACCCATCATCTACTTATTACTTCCCAATGCCTTCCCCTAGGCCCAAATCATGGTAAAGTGTCATGTAGTCGATGTTCACATAACACCACTAGAGGAAAGACAACGTACATCTCATCAAAATATCGAACGAATACCAAATTCACATGATTACTTATAACAAGACTTCTCCCATGTCATCGGGAACAAACGTAACTTCTCACAAAGCATATTCATGTTCATAACCAGAGGAGTATTAATTATCATTAAGGATATGAACATATGATCTTCCACCGAATAAACCAACTAGCATCAACTACAAGGAGTAATCAACACTACTAGCAACCCACAGGTACCAATCTAAGGTTTTGAGGCAAAGATCGGATACAAGAGGTGAACTAAGGTTTGGAGAGGAGAGGTTGCTGGTGAAGATGTTGATGGCGATTGACCCCTCTCAATGAGAGGATCATTGTTGATGACGTTGGCTATGATTTCCCCCTCCCCGGGGGAAGTTTCTCGCGCAGAACAGCTCTACCGAAGCCGTAGATTGGTTTTGCCTCAAGAAGGCGGCGCTTCGTCCCGAAAGCTTCCTTTTGATTTTATTCAGGTCAAAACACACCATATAGCAGAAGATGGGCACTGAAGGCCTGCCAGGGGCCCACAAGGTAGGGGGCACGCCCAGGGGGGTAGGGCGCGCCCTCCACCCTTGTGGATGGCTGGTGGCCCCCCTCTGGTGCTTTCTTCGCCCAATAATTTTTATTAATTCCAAAGTGACTCTCCGTGAAGTTTCAAGACTTTTGGAGTTGTGCAGAATAGGTCTCTAATATTTTCTCCTTTTCCAACCTAGAATTTCAGCTGCCGGCATTCTCCCTCTTCATGTAAACCTTGTAAAATAAGAGAGCAAAGGCATAAGTATTGTGCTATAATGTGTAATAACAGCCCATAATGCAATAACTATCGATATAAAAGCATGATGCAAAATGGACGTATCAACTCCCCCAAGCTTAGACCTCGCTTGTCCTCAAGCAAAAACCAAAATCAAAAAATATGTCTACATATTTAGAGATAGAATGTCGATAAAATAAAATACGGACATGAGGGCATCATGATCATCTTTAGAACAACAACATATATTGTCATATAATTTCTTATTCCAAAGTAACAATTCGTTCACAAAGTAAAGTATGAATCAAAACTTCATTGAAAACTAACAAACTATGATCTCAGTCATTGAAGCAATTGCAATTTATCATAACATCAAAAGGAGTCAATTTAAGAGCTTTTCAGCAAGTCCACATACTCAACTATTATCTAGTCTTCCACAATTGCTAACACTCATGCGATACTTATGGGTTCAAAGCCTTAGTTGGACACAGAGAAAGATAGGGGCTTACAGTATCGCCTCACCACCTTTTACCTCAAGGGTAATGTCAACAATAATACTTTATGATAACCTACATCCGAGTGGATATGTATATATATATATGGATCTCTCCAACAAATAGTGCTTGCAAAAAGGGAAAAGGTGTAAAAAGGAAAGGTGAACATCACCATGACTCTTGTATAAGGGTAGAAGATAAAAGTAAAAGATAGTGAAAGTGCAACTATCCCTATGTAGTTTTGGTAATTCCTAACAACATATAGCTCATTGAGCTAACATCATTCCAAGATGAGCATTTCAGGAAAAGCTCAATGAATGGCATGGCATGGATGAGAAAAGTGGATCCCTCAAAATGCTAAGGACAAAAGGATTGGCTCAAGCTCAAAAGCTCAAGACTCTACATTTTATATTTTAGTGATCCAAGATAACATTGAGTCTATAGGAAAAGCCAATACTATCAAGGAGGGATGAGGTGTTGCTTAATGAGTTTCTTGCTCCACAGTGCTTAGTGATATGCTCCAAAACCCTCAACTACTTTCTCACATCCACATATGACCTAAACCAAAAGTCAAACTCGGCCCTACCGATTCTTTCTATCCGGCGCCACCGAGTTCAGATGTCATAGCCACTGCCACAAACCCTAGGCAAATCGGTTTCACCGATAGTGTCAGCGTTCTGGGAACGGGGGTCCCCAGACTGCCTGCCTGTGGCCTGTGGCGTGGCTCAAGTGGGGGCCAAATGTAGCCCAGGTTCATCAGCTCAAGCTCAAGACCCTCGCAAGGGGCCAAACCTTGCGGGGAGGACGATAGGATGCTTCCTTAGGAGCAGCCTCCTCAGGCAGGCTCGCGAGGAGGCGGAGAGATCAAGGCAGGGTACCTCCCGAGGGGCCCGTGACGCAAGCCATGACGATCAAGACCAGGCGGGCGTCGGCCTGCGTAGTGTCCTTGTTTCCCCTTCGGTGCAAAGGGGGCAAGCACAGGCCAAGGCATCAGGCAAAGGTTACCGTTTCGGTGCAACAAGACCAAGACCAGCAAAACAGCAGGATGGAGGTCATCGTGGAGCCCAGGACGGCGTCATCGTCAGAGCCTTTGGCAGCCGAAGACCAACTTTAGTCAGGATAAGTGTACTAGATGTTCCCCTTGAAAATGGCCAATTGTTGGCGCCCTTCCCGCTCATTATTTGGGAAGAGGCCCAGGGCATCCCTCTATAAATAGGACTAGCCACCACAGAGTAAGGGGATCCGCATCCGGAGAACAGATCGACTAGAGAGAGAGAGAGGTGATTGAACTCATCCAAGCAGTTCATCGCACCAGCTCAAGAACAGCCCCTCGCGAGGCTGTTCTCCCTTTGTACTGTTCATCATCAGCCCTTGAGGCGATCCACCACAACACAAACTAGAGTAGGGTATTACACCACAATGGTGGCCCGAACTAGTATAAATCTCGTGTCCCTTGTGTGTTCATCTTTCTTGCTTAGATCCTTGCGAGACTTCGACGCGTGAGCTAGTAGGGGAAAGATCTTCTTGCGCACCCCAGTGTTCGAACCTCAAGGGTCTGCCGGAACCTGAAATCCAACATTTGGCACGCCAGGTAGGGGTGCGCTGGAATCTTTCTTCCGCTAGTCACGTGTGATCTTCCGCCGTGTCCATGGCTGACGCTCGCCGAGCTCGCGCCGAGCATCGGGCTGCTCTCGCCACCGGCGTCGCCCAGATGGCGCCCATCGGCGGTCGCCCCCATCGTTCCCCGTCGCTTGCCGCCAACGCCGCCACCGGCCCGGCGGGGAACAAGCAGCAGGCATCGTCCCTGCATCCTTCGGTGCGGCGTGATGGCCGCACCGCCACCTCGTCGCTGACTCCAGCCGGTTCGTCATCCCACGTCCATCGTGCCCCCACGGACGCGCATGCTGCGCTGCTCCTGGCGCGTGAGCTCCTGCACTACCATCCCGTCGACGACCTCTACGAGGACTGGCTCGCCCGCATCACCGAGCTCGTCAGCACCGCAGGGGGCTCTCCCATGCCGTCCGTCTCGCTGCCTCGCCCTCCATCCTGTGCAGGAGGCAACGAACAGGAGGTGCCTCCACCACCTCCTCCCCAAGAACACGCCTTGGCTTCAAGGCGCGCGGCCCTAGGACGAGACCCTCTGCGTCCGGCGCCTGCGCGATAAGAAAGGAGCTGCCAGGAAATCCCTCGTCCCCAAGAAGGTGCTCGCGTGCTCCCGGCAATGGTGCGCCATGACCGCGCCCCTATGCCACCACGTCAAGGCCCCGCGCTGCTCCAGGCAGCGGTGCACGGGAATCCCCAGGAGCAAGCCCCGCATCAGCAGAGAGCTCCGGTGGCCACTGCAGGCTGCCGCGCCTTCACCTCCGAGCTGCGTAGCATCGCATGGCCGACAAGTTCAAGCCGGACCTGCCTCCTCGCTACGACGGCACTACATACCCGGCGGAGTTCCTCCAGCTCTACGAGCTGGGCATCGAAGCCGCCAACGGGGACGAAAAGGTCATGGCGAATTGGTTTCCCATGGCACTCAAGGACGGTGCTCGCACCTGGCTCCTGGCACGATCTCCTCCTTGGACGAGATGCGCACCCGCTTCATCGCCAACTTCCAAGGCACTTGCGACCGGCCCCCGGCCATGAGTGACCTGCACCGCATCAAGCAATAGCCAGGAGAGACCCTGCAGAAGTACATCCAGTGCTTCAACTACGCCCGCCTCAAGATCCCCAGGGTGACTAAGGAGGCCATCATCTCAGCCCTCTCTGATGGTGTGCGTGACATCAAGATGAAAGAGGAGCTAGCAATCCATGAAGACCTGTGCACATCGCTAGAGCTGTTCAACTTGGCGACCAAGTGCGCCAGGGCTGAGGAAGGGAGCCTCTCCCTCCTCGAGCTTCCAGCTGCCGACCCAGAAGAGAAGAAGCCGAAGGTCAAGGACGTGAAGCACAAGGGGGCTGCTGTGCTCACAGCAGAGCCAGACACCAAGCGAGGCAGGGATCAGCCTGAGTCATCCAAGGGCAGCCGGTACTGCGTGTACCACGACCTCCACACCCACAATACCAATGAATGTTAAGAGCTCAGGGCCGTGCGAGATGGGCATATCGGCCGATGTCCTGACCGCAATGACCGGGGCTATGGCCGACGAGGAGGAAGAGGTGGAGGACGATGGGAAGACCGGGGCCCTCGCCAAGGGTGGCGTGACCGACCTTGCGAGGACCGCTGGCAGGACCAGCCTCGCGAGGGAGGTTGGAGGGATCAGCCTCGTGAGGACCACCCTCAAGGCAACGCAGGCCTCCCTCCTCTGCCACCACTGCCAAGGAGGAATGAAGACCATCACCAGGACGAGGGGGCTGGGGGCTTCTAGGAGCCGCGCGCAATCGCTTGCATCCTGGGCGGCGCTCAGGCCCCAGCCTCTCATTGCATCTTCAAGCAGTTTGCTCGCGAGGTGAATGCAGTCCTTCCCAAGCTTGAGGCCACGCGCCCTCTCGGGTGGTCAGCATGCGCTATCACGTTCAGCTCAGCGGATCAGCTCAAGTGCGCAGCAATAGCCGGAGTTCTCCCGATGCTTTGTTCCCCAGTCATCAGCAATGTGCAAGTCATTAGGACCCTCATCGATGGCGGAGTAGGACTCAATGTCCTATATGTCGAGACGTTCAACAATCTCCAAGTGTCATATGATCAGCTTCAGCCGACCAAGCCTTTCTCAGGAGTCACTGATGGTTCCACTGTTCCGATAGGGCAAGTTCGCCTTCCTGTCACCTTTGGGCAGCGCAACAACTACCGTACCGAGCTCATTGACTTCAACGTCGCCCATATTCGCCTGCCATACAATGCCATCCTCGGGTACCCAGCTCTGGCCAAGTTCATGGCAGTGACTCATCATGGCTACAATGTCCACAAGATGCCAGGAAGCGGTGGAATTATCACAGTGCCTTGTGAGGAAAGGGATGTAGTGTGTTCTCTTGAGCGTGCCTTCCAAGCCACGGCAATCGAAGACCCAGATCACAGGAGCGGGAGGCTCCCAGAGGCGGTCCCTAAGAAGAAGAAGGCTTCACCTGTCTCGAACACTCGCGAGGCAGGCGCCTCCGGAGGCGTTGCGTCAGGATCCGCGCCTGATCAAGGGGCGCCACCTTCTGTCACATAGGAAGGCGTGCCCGGCGCCCTCCTCGGGCAGGGCTCGGGGGCTCTGTCTTGGAGAGCCACTGACTTTGCCAAGGTCACGAGGGAGGAGCTCCGGCACCACTTGGAGGCGTGCTTCAAGGCACGTTTCCGTCAGGAAGGCATGAGGCAAGGAGGGTCAAACCCTCAGGAGTCCATCGCGAGGAACATTCAGGAGCTACAGGAGTCAAGAGTCATGCGCGGCAGCCGCCGCCTACCCGTCGTAGCCCCACATCTCGGGGAGGATGGTGGGCTACGTGTCTGCATAGACGTACTAGGGCTCAACCGAGCCGCGTCTGAGGAGCGCCTCTGGCCTTCACGCGTGGGGCGTTGCGAGGGTCCACCTCACAGCTACGTTCGCATGCCCTTCGGCCTGCCAAACGCGGCTGCTACCCACCAGCGCCTGATGAGGACCATCCTGGAAGCTCAGGTGGCCAACCAATGCGCGTTCCTGGAGGAGATGGAGATGGACCTTGAGGAGCCGCCCGGACCCCTAGAGCCTCCCGAGGCTCAGGGCTCCTAGGGCTCATGAGGATTGGCTTCTTCACCACGCGTCGTCAGCTACTCCGACACTCGCTCTGCAATGGTATCAGGTGACATCTTTCAAGTTCCGTTTTCAGCTGGGAGCGCCCGCAGGGCTGCATCATTCCCAGGTTGCGTGGGTCCGTCCCTGCGGCATGTATCTGTTTTGCTTATGCTCTTTACCTACCTTGTTGGGGGCGCCTGAGGGAGTCCTGGACTAGGGGGTGTCCGGATAGCCGAACTATCATCATCGGCTGGACTCCAAGACTATGAAGATACAAGATTGAAGACTTCGTCCCGTGTCCGAATAGGACTTTCCTTGGCGTGGAAGGCAAGCTTGGCGATACGGATATGTAGATCTCCTACCATTGTAACCGACTCTGTGTAACCCTAGCCCTCTCTGGTGTCTATATAAACTGGATGGCTTTAGTCCATAGGACGAACAACAATCATACCATAGGCTAGCTTCTAGGGTTTAGCCTCCTTGATCTCGTGGTAGATCCACTCTTGTAACACACATCATCAATATAAATCAAGCAGGACGTAGGGTTTTACCTCCATCAAGAGGGCCCGAACCTGGGTAAAACATCGTGTCCCTTGTCTCCTGTTACCATCCGCCTAGACGCACAGTTCGGGACCCCCTACCCGAGATCCGCCGGTTTTGACACTGACATTGGTGCTTTCATTGAGTGTTCCTCTGTGTTGTCACTGATAGGCTCGATGGCTTCTTCGATCACCATCAACGACGCAGTCCAGGCTGAGACCTTCCTCCCTGGACAGATCTTCGTATTCGGCGGCTTCGCACTGCGGGCCAATTTGCTTGGCCAATTGGAGCAGATCGAAAGCTACGCCCCTGGCCGTCAGGTCAGATTTGGAAGTTTGAACTTCATGGCCGACACTACGGGGACTTGATCCTCGATGGATTCGAGCCACAGCCGAGCGTGCGGCACTGTCACGGCGAGCATGATTTAGCTCTGCAGCCGGACAGTACCCTAGAGGCCGCACTCGAACCCGCTCCGATCTTCAATTCGGAGCCGGCTGCGCAGGTCGAGGACGGATGGCTAGACACCGCCTCGGGGGCTGCAACCTCTACGGCGATAGAGCCGAACAACGACCTTGTCCCTCATGAAGCTCGTGACTCCGAGGTGCCGGACTCCTTGCCGGACTCCGAACCTCCCGCGCCCCCTCCGATCGAATCCAATTGGGCGCCGATCATGGAGTTCACCGCAGCAGACATCTTTCAACACTCACCTTTTGGCGACATCTTGAGCTCGCTAAAGTATCTCTCATTATCAGGAGAGCCCTGGCCGGACTGCGGTCAGGACGGTTGGGATGCGGACGACGAAGAAATTCAAAGCCCACCCACCACCCACTTGGTAGCCGCTGTCGACGATCTAACCGACATGCTAGACTATGACTCCGAAGACATCGACGGTATGGACGACGATGCCGAAGACGACCAAGAACCAGCGCCTACTGGGCACTGGAAAGACACCTCATCATATGACATATACATGGTGGATAACCCAAAAGATGGGAATGGCGAAGGAACAGCGGAGGATGACCCCTCCAAGAAGCAGCTCAAGCGCCGGCGTCAGCGGCGCCGCTCTAAATCCCGCCACAGCAAGAATGAAGACTCCGGCACCGGAGATAATAATACACCGGACAGTGCCGAAGACAACCCACTCCAGCAAGATGCAGCACAGGAGGACGGAGACGCCAGCCCTCATGAGAGAGTGGCAGAAGAAGAGGTAGAGGATTATATGCCTCCCTCCGGAGACGAGGCAAGCCTCGACGACGATGAATTCATCGTGCCTGAGGATCCCGTTGAACAAGAGCGTTTTAAACGCAGGCTTATGGCCACGGCGAACAGCCTCAAGAAAAAGCAGCAACAGCTTAGAGCTGATCAAGATCTGCTAGCCGACAGATGGACTGAAGTCCTCGCGGCCGAAGAGCATGAGCTCGAACGCCCCTCCAAAAGCTACCCTAAATGCAAGCTGCTCCCCCGATTAGAGGAGGAGGTGTATGAACCCGCATCACCAGGAGACAATACGGCTGACCGACCACCCCGTGGTCATGACAGAGAGGCCTCTAGGCCCTTCACTAGACCCGTACCCCGGCATCGCTCGAAAAGCACAAGGCCACAGGGGAACGCTCCGGACTTGCGAGATATATTGGAGGATAAGGCAAGACAATCAAGATCGATCTATGGATCGTGTGGGCGCCCCACGATACATGACGACAACTGTCGCGCCGGACACAGTAAGTCCCGCCGGGCCGAACAAAATAGACAAAGCTCCCTTGAGCTCCATCGTGATATCGCCTAGTACAGAGGCGCCGCACACCCACTATGCTTCACAGATGAAGTAATGGATCATCAAATCCCCGAAGGGTTTAAACCCGTGAATATTGAATCTTACGATGGCACAACATACCCCGCGGTTTGGATCGAAGACTATCTCCTTCACATCCACATGGCCCGCGGTGATGATCTTCACGCCATCAAATATCTCCCCCTCAAGCTTAAAGGACCAGCCCGGCATTGGCTTAACAGCTTGCCAGCAGAGTCAATTGGGAGTTGGGAAGACCTGGAAGCTGCATTCCTCGATAACTTCCAAGGCACGTATGTGCGACCACCAGACGCTGATGACCTAAGCCACATAATTCAGCAGCCAGACGAATCGGCCAGACAATTCTGGACACGGTTCGTAACCAAGAAAAACCAAATCGTCGACTGTCCGGATGCGGAGGCCCTCGCGGCCTTCAAGCATAACATCCGCGACGAGTGGCTTGCCCGACACCTGGGACAGGAAAAGCCGAAATCCATGGCAGCCCTCACATCACTCATGACCCGCTTCTGCGCGGGTGAGGACAGCTGGCTAGCACGCAGCAACAACCTCAGCAAAAATTCTGGCAGTCCGGACATCAAGGACCGTAGTGGCAGATCGCGTCGTAACAAAAACAAACACCGCATTAATGGCGACAATAGTGAGGATACGGTAGTCAATGCCAGATTCAGGGGCTCTAAACCCGGTCAGCGGAAAAAGCCATTCAAAAGAACTACTCCGGGTCCGTCCAATTTGGACCGAATACTCGACCGCTCGTGCCAGGTACACGGCACCCCCGAAAAGCCAGCTAACCACACCAATAGGGACTATTGGGTATTCAAGCAGGCAGGCAAGTTAATTGCCGAAAACAATGACAAGGGGCTGCATAGCGATGATGAGGAAGAGATCCGACCGCCGAACAATAGAGGACAGAAGGGTTTCCCCCCACAGGTGCGGACGGTGAACATGATATACGCAACGCACATACCCAAAAGGGAGCGGAAGCGTGCGCTAAGGGATGTATACGCGATGGAGCCAGTTGCCCCGAAGTTCAATCCATGGTCCTCCTGCTCGATCACTTTTGACCGAAGGGACCACCCCACCAGCATCCGCCACGGCGGATTCGCCGCATTGGTTTTAGACCCAATCGTCGACGGGTTTCACCTCACCAGAGTCCTGATGGACGGCGGCAGCAGCCTGAACCTGCTTTATCAGGATACAGTGCACAAAATGGGCATAGACCCCTCAAGGATTAAACCAACCAAGACAACCTTTAAAGGCGTCATACCAGGTGTAGAAGCCAATTGTACAGGCTCAGTTACACTAGAAGTGGTCTTCGGATCCCCGGATAACTTCCGAAGCGAGGAGTTAATCTTCGACATAGTTCCGTTCCGCAGCGGCTATCATGCCCTGCTCGGACGTACCGCGTTTGCAAAGTTCAACACGGTGCCGCACTATGCATACCTCAAGCTCAAGATGCCAGGCCCTCGAGGAGTAATCACGGTCAATGGAAACACTGAACATTCTCTCCGCACGGAGGAACATACAGCGGCTCTCGCGGTAGAAGTACAATGCAGCCTCTTAAGGCAATTCTCGAGTCCAGGCGTTAAGCGGCCGGACACAGCTAAGCGCGCCCAGAGTAACATACAACAAGACCACATGGCACGTTCCGAGCACGCGTAGCAGTGCGGCCCCAACCCCAACCCCTGTAAAACGTCAAGACAGGCCCTTCGCGTACACCATTACGCTCTGAAGATACCATGGGCATGGGGAGAGGGGCACGACCACGATAGGCCCAGACTGCGGCTCAACCACACCAGGGGCTCTCAAGTGTGTCGTTCTTTTTTCTTTTCTTTTTCCTTTTTTACCCACAGGACTCCGTTCGTCAGAGGCCCTGTCCGGCAGTAGACCTGCCGAACCCACGATGCAACAGCCAGGGAAGGATAAAGGCTACAACGAATATCCAGGTGGTCTCCATTATGAGCATTAAATCTGTTTTACGCACCATTCGGCAGCCTACCCCTGGAGGGGGACATGTTTAACAGTCCCATCCCTTGCTTATCGCACCATTTGTATCGTTCTGCACTTACAGCAGTCTTTCTTGAATGAACAATGCAGCACCTTTTTGCTTATAATTGCATTTCTTTTTTATACATATGTTCATTTACGGCATGTTGCATCCGTACACTTTGGTACGGCTAAAATACACCAGGGGCTTATGTTTCCCGCATCATGGTGTGATAAGTCTGAACACTTTCACAAGTGCAGCACCCCGAACTTATAGCACTATATGCATCGGCTCCGAATCATGTCTTGGGTCAATAGTTGGGTTTGCCCGGCTCCCATGTTTTGGTACCTTACATTCCGTTGTATCGGCTAAGGTAGCACTGGGAGAACCACTGCGATTGCGCCCCAGTTGAGCTGGGTTAACGCCTCAGTGGAGAAAGCTAAAACTGACCGTCATGATGAGGCGAGAGCCGGTCGCTGTTCGAGAGGTTTTTTGCGAGTCCTTAAAGACTTATGCCGCTTAGAGCGAGGAGCCGGATCTTGTCCGGCCCAGGCGTGGATAGTGCCCCAAATTCGGCCTTCCGAAGACTAGGGGCTTCGCCGAAATTTAAAATTATAGAATTCTATGGCTAAGTGAGAGTGTTCAAGCATTATAAGTCTGGTTGCCTTGTTCGCTGTGTTGAGCGCCTCCCTAGATGGACCCAAAAATGGGAACAAGAGTGCTCAAGTTTATCCCGAACACCCCAGCACTCGTGGCATGGGGGCTGAAGCCGACGACTTGCCATCTCTCAAATTTGATAAACAGCCGCACAGAAGGTAATATTTTAAATTAACAAGCGTTGCTTAGCGCATATGAACTAAGTTTTCAGCGCACAGGATAACAAAATGTGAGTCTACTCGAAAATTACATCTTTGGAGCACTCACCAACAATCGTGCGGGCGCCCTTCAGCATACTCTTATAATACATCTCGGGCGTGTGATGCTCCTTGCCCTCTGGTGGCGGGTCCATCACGAGCTACTGGGCATCCATCTTGCCCCAGTGCACCTTTGCACGGGCAAGGGCCCGACGGGCACCTTCAATACAGGCGGAGTGCTTGATGACTTCAACCCATGAGCACGCATCCACCAGCCGCCGCACCAGGCCGAAGTAGCTCCCAGGCATGGCCTCCTTAGGCCATAGCCGAACTATGAGGCCCTACATGGCCTGTTCGGCCGCCTTGTGGAGCTCGACCAGCTGCTTCAGCTGGTCGCGAAGGGGCACCGGATGTCTGGCCTCAGCATACTGAGACCAGAAGACCTTCTCCGTCAAGCTCCCCTCCTCGGCCCGGTAGAATGCGGCAGCATCGGACACGCTGCAACGAAGATCTGTGAACGCTCCTGGAGAGCTCCGAATTCGGGTAAGCAACAGGTAATTAACTCTCACATGCTTACTTTGCATGAAAAATGCCTTACCCGCTACTATTTTCTTCACCGCCCCGATCTCCTGGAGGGCCTTGTAGGCTTCGGCCTTAGCGGCTTTGGCACTCTCAAGAGCCGTTGCAAGCTCAGACTCTCGAGTCTTCGAGTCATGCTCCAGGCTCTCATGCTTTTTCACGAGATCCTGGAGCTCTTGTTGTACCTCCGCCACCCGCGCCTCCTACTTCTCTCGCTTGGAGCGTTCCGCGGCCGCATTACATTCGGCCGCGGACACCGCCTCCTTCAGGGTCGCCACCTTGTTAGTGGCCCCTGCAATACCCACGTTATCCTTGTCATTCTTTTTGCAACCAAAATCCTTTTCTGTAAGGTACAATTTTAATAAGGTGTTACTCACCTTCCTTGTCCTCGAGCTGCTTCTTGGCATGACCGAGCTCGTTCTCGAACCGCTCGAGGCTTTCCCTCAAAGTATTGACCTCTGCAGTTAGTGCGGCGGAGCTTAGCAGCACAGCCTGCAATCCCATATTGACATATTTTTTATGACTCCCGCGTATATCTTTTTAGATCCTCAGTCCGGCTTTTCTTTCCGAACACCGAACCGAGCATCAGGGGCTACTGTCTATGCGGTACTATTTTACATATATCAAAATTCTTACCTCAAAGCCTGTTAGAAGGCTGCTGCAGGCTTCGGTCAGCCCGCTCTTGGCAAGCTGGACCTTCTGAATCACTACACTCATAACAGTGTGGTGCTCCTCTTCAATGGAGGCGCCATTGAGCGCCTTCAGCAAGTTATCCGGCGCCTCCGGTTGGACGGAGGCTGCCGGCGTCACGGTCTTGCCCTTCTTACAAAGGGGTCGCCCGCCGGACTCCGGAGCCACTGTGGGTTCCGGGGCCGAGTCCGATGCAAAGTCCAGGAGGTTGTCCTGCGACACCTCCAGGGCCTCCTCCTCCTGGTAGGTCCCTTCCTGGGATCCCACCTCGGCATCATCCGCATCACGGGGGGTGGAGGCAGTCGGAAGAGAATCCATATCCGACGCACCTAAGGACCCACTCGACGAAGCGGGAAGATCATCCTTGGGTGGACTGCAGGGTTGTATGCGGCATTAGAAAGACATTATGTGGCGAAAAGGAAAAACCTTGAAGTTATTCGGGAGTCCGGATACTTACGATCTCGCCAGGGGCTTGGCCCTTGGAGGCCAGTCCTCGTCATCGTCACTGGCGTTGGCAGAGCAGTCCGGGGGAAGAGTTTTTACCTTCTTGGACCCTTCAGCCTCCCTTGTTGGGGAGGCCTTCCTCTTCTTCCCTCCCCCCGCTGGGGGAGAGGCTTTCTTCTTCTCCTCCTCGCCTTGGTGGGAGGAGTCGGCCTCGGATTCATCATCCGATAGCACCTGAAAATGGGAACTCTTCAAGTACCCGTGGCCTTCTTCTTGGCCTTCTTCTCCGGCATCACGTGGGGTGCCGGAGCCAGCAGCCCCGTTAGGCGGGCGTCTGCTGGGTCCTCTGGCAATGGGGCCGGACAGATAGTCTGTTTGGCCTTCCCCAGCCAGTCCTGTCAAAGGTAAAGGGAGTTTAGATCCCGCATAGAGTCAAACTATGGAAAACAAGTGGCAAAATCACTTACCTCGTCAGCTGGATGCTGCGAGCGGAATCTGCGATCTTCGGTAGCGGATGCGGGAGCCTCAGCGCCCTTGAACAGCACCTTCTAGACATCTTCGTACGTAGTGTCGAAGAGCCCTCTCAGGGTCTGGTGCTGCGCCTGATCGAACTCCCACATGTTGAAACCCCGTCGTTGGCACGGGAGAATCCGGCGGATGAGCATGACCTGGACTACGTTGACAAGCTTGACCTTCTTGTCCAGCAGCTTTTGGATACAGGCTTGGAGTCCAGTCAGCTCCTCCGAATCGCCCCAGGTCCGGCCACTCTCTTTCCAGGAGGTGAGCCGTGTAGGGATGCCGTATCTGAATTTGGGGGCCGCTGCCCAATCAGGGTCACGCGGCTCGGTGATGTAGAACCACCCCGATTGCCACCCCTTAATGGTTTCCACGAAAGTGCCCTCCAGCCACGTAACGTGGGACATCCTGCCCACCATGGCGCCTCCGCACTCTGCTTGGCTTCGCTTCACAACCTTCGGCTTGACACTGAAGGTCTTGAGCCACAAGCCGAAGTGGGACTGGATGCAGAGGAAGGCCTCGCACACGATGATAAACGCCGAGATGTTGAGGATGAAATTCGGGGCCAGATCATGGAAATCCAGGCCGTAGTAGAACATGAGTCCCCAGACAAAGGGATGAAGTGGCAAGCCCAGTCCGCAGAGGAAATGGGGAAGAAATACTACCCTCTCATGGGGCCTGGGGGTGGGGATGAGCTCTCCCTCGTCGGGGAGCCAGTGCGCGATGTTGCTGGACAAATATCCGGCGTTGCGCAGCTTCTGGATCTGCTCCTCCGTGATGGAGGAGGCCATCCACTTGCCTCCCGCTCCGGACATAGTTGGAGAAGGTTGAGGTGAGAAGTGCGGACTTGGGCGCTGGAGCTCGAGTTCACGGAGATGGATAAGCCAAGGAGGAAGAAGGCGCAGGTAAAAGGGTTGGATCTTTATCCCCTTATATGGGCGGACAAAACATGTGTCCCCACCGGCCTGGTAAAACTCGCTTATCTCCCAAGCGTCACAATCAATGGCGCGGTTGGGTTACCCACGTCCGCATTGATGGGAATCCCGGAATAAGGGGAACATGATCTCTGCTTCGACAAGACGTGCCAAGGACCCGCTTCGCTAAACGCGCTGAGGTGGAACAATAAAAACAATTTGAGTAAAGGCTTGGTAGTGGTGTGACGTCACGCTACAAAATATGTCAGCAGATTGAACTTGTGTAATATTATTCTCTCTACGGTGGTACATGGAATTTATTTTTGCAGAGCCGGACACTATCCTAGTGTTCACAATCTTCTATAAATTATTCGGAGGAAGAACCCGCCTTGCAATGCCGAAGACAACATGCGCGCCGGACTCGTCGTCATTGAAGCCTGGTTCAGGGGCTACTGAGGGAGTCCTGGACTAGGGGGTGTCCGGATAGCTGAACTATCATCATCGGCCGGACTCCAAGACTATGAAGATACAAGATTGAAGACTTCGTCCCGTGTCCGGATAGGACTTTCCTTGGCGTGGAAGGCAAGCTTGGCGATACGGATATGTAGATCTCCTACCATTGTAACCGACTCTGTGTAACCCTAGCCCTCTCCGGTGTCTATATAAACCGGATGGATTTAGTCCGTAGGACGAACAACAATCATACCATAGGCTAGCTTCTAGGGTTTAGCCTCCTTGATCTCGTGGTAGATCCACTCTTGTAACACACATCATCAATATTAATCAAGCAGGACGTAGGGTTTTACCTCCATCAAGAGGGCCCGAACCTGGGTAAAACATCGTGTCCCTTGTCTCTTGTTACCATCCGCCTAGACGCACAGTTCGGGACCCCCTACCCGAGATCCGCCGGTTTTGACACCGACAGCGCCCCTCGGGCTGCATTATCCCCAAGCCGCTCAGGCCAGACCCAGTGGCATTTACTTTTTGCGCATCTATCTAAATGGATTTGCTCCTCTGAGCTTAACCTGGCCCCCATGGTTATCATCTGCTGCTTATCGCGCACCTCTCCGCTCGCATGCAAAGTGCTTGCACGTTAAAAGGGGGGCACCTGAGCATCGCGACTCATGGGCTCCTACTGGCTCTCCAGCCCTCACCCCTGGCCTTGACCCACGACATTGCGACCTGTCATACCAGCGGCGGCTGAGCTCACTCGAGGGCCGGGACCTGAGGACGTAGAGCATTTGCATTCTAACCACCCTGCAGGAATACACCATTGATAAAGGCCCAGAGCCAGGCGCAACCCGCCTCGAGGTAGGGCCTCGTGAGTCCCGTGCTGGCTCACGGGTGCCCAGATACACCTCTCCTAGCCCTACCGTGTCGGCCACGTGTCAGGGCGGGGCTGTACACGCCCCGGGGGCTCCTCTTGGAGGGGAGCCCCCTCCCACGTACCAGTGGAAGCACCATGCTCCGCGCTAGCTGACGACACTACCGAGGAGCGGCTCTGCCCGTACACATACGGAAGCGCTATGCTCCGCGCTGGTGATACACAACTAAGGGCGGCTCACGGCCATACCAACCTCAGGGAGCCCAGAGCTCAGTGTATGGCACCATCGCAACGCCTCCCCTCGGGGGTGCCGCGCGAGGGGGCTGGACATGGGGGCTGCGCCTGGGCCACGCCCGAACGCACGCCACCCAGCCAGGTCCCTCAGACCTGGTCGTCACGCACCCCTCCCCGAGCAGAGCCAAGGTACGAAAGCTCGTTTGCATGTCAAGGGGGACTCCTGAGCATCGCAACTCAGGAGCCTAACTTGCCACGTACCCCCTCACTCCTTAGTCTCGTCCTGGTTTCCGGTCGGAGCTAACGGCGGCTGAGGTATGTGCGGGGTCGGTCCCTGCCGATGTAGAACGACAAATCCACTCCTACGCCTCCCTTCCCTACTTGCTGTTTGCGCGTCAAGGGGGACTCCTGAGCATCGCGACTCAGGAGCCTAACTTGCCACGTAGCCCCTCACTCCTTAGTCCCGTCCTGGTTTCCGGTCGGGACTAACGGTGGCTGAGGTATGCGCGGGGTCGGGCCCTGCCGACGTAGAACACAAGCAAATAGGAGGGGAAAATGCAAATTCTAGGGAATTCAAAAGCAAATATTACAAGCCATATAGTGTTCCACAACACCAAACACAAGTTTAAACGCCTCCACGAGGCATGGTGCATGTTGCAGGAATCAAAGCAGGACAGAAGCTGTGAAGGGATCACTTTCCAGTGGCGGCTCCACCGCCTGAGGCTGCGGAGCTGGCGGCGTCGCGCTTGGGCAAGCTGCTGAAGCCACTGAACCTCCCCAGCAAAGCCTCGGCTCGGCCCTTCACTGCCTCAGCAGCGGTGGCGGCAAGGTCGCTTCTCATAGGGTCCAGAAGGCTGTCGAGGTCGACGTTGGGGTCGCGAAGGTAGACATGGCTAAGGACGCGCGTCAATGCTGCAGACGACAGGGCACGCGCCTCGGCCTCGGCCATAGGGCCAAGGTCGTCACGCAGGGACCAGGAAGGGAAGCAGCTCGGCAGGGCCATCCTCTTTGCCAGCCAACGGCTTCTCTAAACCGCCCTCATAGAGCGTCTTCAGCGTAGCACGAGCCTTCTCCTCCAGCTTGGCAAAGGCCACTCGATCCTCAGCCAGGACCTTCGCCTTGTGGTCTAGCTCGGTCCTCTCCACCTTCAGCGCCTGCTCCAGCGTCTCCAACCGGCCATGGCGGTCATCAAGCTCGATGTTCCGGTCCTTGACGGTGGCCTCCCGAGCCTTCATCTCCTCCTCCTTCTCCTGGCGGATGCGGGCCTCCTTCACGAGCCCGTCACGCAGGCCTTGCAGCTCGACCTCCAGCGCCTTGCAGCGGCCCCGGGCATCCGTAGCGTCGCCCTGGGCAGCATCGCGAGCGGCCTTGGCCTAGCGGGAAGCTTGCTTCTCCTCGTCGGAGGCAGACGCAGCTTGTCTCATCGCCGCCCGGACAGAGGCGGCAGAGCGGGCCCAGCGAGAAGCTAGCTCCAGGCGCCCGACCACCATGCGAAGGTTCATGCTCTAGAGATCCTCTCATAGCTGGCTCAGCTCATTGGCGGCCTAGTCCAAGACGGTAGAAGGATCAGAAGAGACAGGAGCCGGTGGAGCAGGCGGAGAGGACGGCAGTGTGATCACAGCTTGGGAGGAAGGAGCCTCCTGGGCCTTGGGCATATCAGTAACAACATCAAGCCCAGGCACCTCCAGGGTCAGCGCGGCCACGGGGGCTGACTCCTCGCCAGAGTGTCCCTGCTGGGCTCGCGAGGACGACCGGGCAGGGGAGGCACGAGCCTTGATGCCTCCTTTCCCCGCTGATGAAGGCACTGCCTCAGCAGACGAACTCACCTCAAGCGGGGTCCCAGAAGCCCCTTTCAACTTCTTCGCTGCAGATGCTGGCCTGGCCAAAAGAATGCAGGCGTCCAGCCTTGGTGGTAGAAACAAAGCGAAGCGTGGATCGAGCACTTACTAGTCGTCGTTCACGGACTCAAGCAGCCTCCGGCCAAACTTGAAGCCCGAGAGCCTGCAGCTGGGGTCAACCTTGGGAGGCACGTGAAAGGATCGATGTGGTTGACTAGAGGGGGGTGAATAGGCAACTAACAATTTTTAGCTTTTCTTTGCCAAATTAAACTTTGCATCAAAGTAGGTTGTCTAGATATGCAACTAGGTGAGCAACCTATATGATGCAACAACAACAAGCACACAAGCAAGCAAGGGATACAACACAAGTAAGCTTGCAAAAGTAAAGGCGCGAGATAACCAAGAGTGGAGCCGGTGGAGACGAGGATGTGTTACCGAAGTTCCTTCCTTTTGAGGGGAAGTACGTCTCCGTTAGAGCGGTGTGGAGGCACAATGCTCCCCAAGAAGCCGCTAGGGCCACCGTATTCTCCTCACGCCCTCACACAATGCGAGATGCCGTGATTCCACTATTGGTGCCCTTGAAGGCGGCGACCGAACCTTTACAAACAAGGTTGGGGCAATCTCCACAACTTAATTGGAGTCTCCCAACGACACCATGAAGCTTCACCGCAGTGGACTATGGCTCCGAAGTGACCTCAACCGTCTAGGGTGCTCAAACACCCAAGAGTAACAAGATCCGCTACGGATTAGTGGGGGGAATCAAATTTCTCTTGGTGGAAGTGTAGATCGAGGCCTTCTCAACCAATCCCGAGCAAATCAACAAGTTTGATTAGCTAGGGAGAGAGATCGGGCGAAAATGGAGCTTGGAGCAACAATGGAGCTTAGAGATAGAAGAGGTAGTCAACTAGAGGAAGAAGACACCCCTTATATAGTAGAGAGAAGGATCCAACCGTTATTCACTTACTCAGCCCGCGTTCTGCGGTACTACCGCTCCAGAGAAGCGGTACTACCGCAGGGGCTTACGGTACTGCCGTGGAGAACCACGGTACTACCGCAGCAGCGGCAGGGGCTGGTCCAAGCCAGAGCCGCCAAGGCTGAGAGCGGTACTGCCGCAGACGCGGTACTATCGCTCCCCCTTGCGGAACTACCGCAAGGCCAGGATGGACAAGGCTGGGAAGAGCATGGATGAATAAAATTACATCCGTGTCTACTTCCGCTGAAAATCGAACGGTGCAAAAACCCGATACGGTACTACCGTGCCTGACTTGCGGTACTACCGCGCAGGGAGCGGATGTAAAAATTACATACGCCCCTGCTTGCGCTCGTGCTACCTAGCCGGATCAGGACTCACGGTACTACCGCGCACCTGGGGCGGTACTACAGCGTAGGGCACGGATGTAACGGAGGTACTACCGCAAGGGCTTGTGGTACTACCGCGGGGTCCTGCGGTACTACCGCTCCTGGAAGCAGTACTACCGCAGGCCTCACTAGCAGCACTAAAGGATTCCTTCTTTTTGCACAGACAAGGAGGTAACGGAGGATGCTCCAAAGCGCAAAGGGAAAGGCGGGGTAAAGGAAGAAGCGTGTACATGATGATTCCACCCAAACCTTTCGACAGCGGACCCCCTCTTAATAGAACGGTTATCCTACGACTCAAATCCACCAAAAGAGGAGTAGAACACCACCGTCTTCAATAGTCTTCGAGGGGTACCAAACCGTCTTTTGCCTAACAACGAAGCAACTGAAATACTCAAGGCACACAATTAGTCCGCAAAAGCATTGTCCTCAATCACCAAAACACCATCGGGATAAACATGCCCTTACAGCACGGAAGCAGAGGGCGCGTCGGGAAGGCCGGAGCTGGCCTCAGACTGCCCTGGAGCCAGAGCGGATCCTGGGAGAACCAGCCCCGACCTGCCCTTCCTCGGGATCAGGGGAGAATCCTCCCCTCCTTTCCTGGCACCGGCCTCGTCGTCGTTCGGCATGGAGCAGAGGGCGCGGGACCTGCATCGAGGGAAGGAATCCCCCAACTCCTCGCCAGTCGCCTCGGAGTCAGACTCTTCTTCCTCCTCCTCCTCTTATTCCTCCTCACTCCCGCTGGAGTCGCTGGAGGACACATTCACGGTCGGCAACGCCGCCAGATCCCCGGGAGCCACTGCGGGCACCAGCCCATCACCGTTGAAGGTGGGTATGGCGTTCACCACCTGCTCCCAATCGCCGCAAAGAAACAGGGGGACGGGAGCACCCTCCGGCCTCGCCACGTCTCCCCCGACCAAGGAGTGGAGGGTCGCGACCAGATCTTCATCGGCCAGGGCTGCAGAGCTCAAGCGAAGGGCAGCGTCCGCTTCCCCAAGCCTCTACAATGGGAGCGAGTGCTCCCGGAGTGGAGCCACCCGGTGCTCCAGGAACTCCCTCAGGAGCGTGGCCCCGGTTAGCTTCGCCGCCCCCAGGTTGCTTGGCCTCAGGTCAGCGTTCATCCTCTTCAGCACCGCCCTCGCGCGGGAGTCGACAAGCTCCGTGCGAGACCACACATCAACGGCCTTGGGCTGCCACGTAGGCAGCACCAGTCGGGGGTGGATGCGCCCGGCGTCCACCATGACCCAGTTGCTCCAGAAGCCTTCGATCCTCTTCCCCGGCTTCGAGATGGCATTGGAGCTAGAGTATGCGATGAGGCTAGCGCATGCGGTGATTGGGCCACGAGAAACCTGGAGGTAAAAGTAATGACGCAGCAAGGCCACTGAGCTTCACCCCAACGTGAGCCTCACAATAGTAGGTGAAAATCGCCAGGAGAAGAACGGAGTTGGGGTGCAGGTGCAGAGCTAGCAAGTTGTATAGGAAAAGAACAGCGAGGAAGAACTCGGAAAAAGGGGGCACCAAACCAGCGACGATGGCGCTCACGAAGAGCGGGTAGAAGGTGCTCCCCTTGTCTTCAGGCTGGTCAAAGCCGGCCTTGAACACAGTCGCTCCCACATTACCCTGCGCCACCGTCCTTAGGCGCATGAGGACGAGATTCTTCTCCGACACATTCGGGGGATGCAGGGCCGGCGAGTACCAGGCCTCGGTCGGGGTCTTGCGAGGCGCCATGGCTTGCCGGATGGGAAGGATTGAGGCAGATCTGGAGGGTTTCGGAAGCAGGAAGGGGAAGAGCGAGAAAGGGGATCTGGAGCAAGGCAAGCGAGAACAAAGTAGGTAAGTCTGGCCCGGGCACCTCTTTTGTCAGATGGGCGGTTGCCAAGGCGTCGTGGGGAAGCGGAGATGCCCACGTACAATCAATCGCCATGCGGCGCCCGAGGTCGGGCCCGCGGCGCTTCGCACTTGCCCCTTCGTTTCTCCGCTAAGCCAAGTCTGGGCACGCCTTGGGCCCGGGGGCTACTGTCGGCGTTCTTCGAATGGGGGTCCACAGACTTGCCTGCCTACGGCCTGCGGCGTGGCTCAAGTGGGGGCGCAATGCAGCCCAGCTTCATCAGCTCAAGCTCAAGACCCTCGCGAGGGGCCAAACCTCGCGGGGCGGACGACAGGAATCTTCCTCAGGAGCAGCCTCCTCAGGCAGGCTCGCGAGAAGGCGGAGAGATCAAGGCAGGGTACCTCCCGAGGGGGCCGTGACGCAAGCCATGATGATCAAGACCAGGCGAGCGCCAGGCGGGCGCCGGCCTGCGCAGTGTCCTTGTTTCCCCTTCAGTGCAAAGGGGGCAAGCACAGGCCAAGGCATCAGGCAAAGGTTACCATTTCAGTGCAACAAGACCAAGACCAGCAGAACGGTAGGATGGAGGTCATCGTGGAGCCCAGGACGGCGTCATCGTTAGAGCCTTTGGCAGCCGAAGACCAACTTTAGTCAGGCTAAGTGTACTAGATGTTCCCCTTCAAAATGGCCAATTGTTGGCGCCCTTCCCGCTCATTATTTGGGAAGAGGCCCAGGGCCTCCCTCTATAAATAGGACTAGCCACCACAGAGTAAGGGGATCCGCATCCGGAGAACAGATCCACTAGAGAGAGAGAGAGGCGATTGAACTCACCCAAGCAGTTCATCGCACCAGCTCAAGAACAGCCCCTCGCGAGGCTGTTCTCCCTTTGTACTGTTCATCATCGGCCCCTGAGGCAATCCACCACACCACAAACTAGAGTAGGGTATTACACCACAACGGTGGCCCGAACTAGTATAAATCTCATGTCCCTTGTGTGTTCATCTTTCTTGCTTAGATCCTTGCGAGACTTCGACGCGTCAGCTGGTAGGGGAAAGATCTTCGTGCGCACCCCAGTGCTCGAACCTCAAGGGTCTGCCGGAACCCGAAATCCGACAGATAGGGATCTCAGTCTCACCGAGATGGGATTGTAATCTCTTTGTTTCCCTTCATAACGTTTCGGTACCACTGAGATGAGCGACAGGTCCCACCGAGATTGCAATGTAAACTCCCTGTTTCATTTTCGTAACATTTCGGCCCCACCAAAATGAGCGAATCGGTCCCACCGAGTTTACTTGACCAACTCTTTGGTTAGCTTATTACCAAAATCGGTCTCACCGAGTTTGTGTAATCGGTCTCACCGAGATTACGTTATGCCCTAACCCTAACCATATCGGTCCTACCGAGTTGCATGTCGGTCCCACCGAAAATCCTAACGGTCACTAGATTTGCTAAATCGGTCCGACCGAGTTTACCAATTTGGTCCCACCGAGTTTGGCAAGTTGTGTGTAACGATTAGATTTTGTTTGGAGGCTATATATACCCGTCCACCTCCTCTTCATTCATGGAGAGAGCCATCAGAACGAACCTACACTTCCAACTTGTTGTTTCTGAGAGAGAACCACCTACTCATGTGTTGAGGCCAAGATATTCCATTCCTACCATATGAATCTTGATCTCTAGCCTTCCCCAAGTTGCTTTCCACTCAAATCTTCTTTCCACCAAATCCAAATCCTGTGAGAGAGAGATGAGTGTTGGGGAGACTATCATTTGAAGCACAAGAGCAAGGAGTTCATCATCAACACACCATTTGTTACTTCTTGGAGAGTGGTGTCTCCTAGATTGGCTAGGTGTCACTTGGGAGCCTCCGACAAGATTGTGGAGTTGAACCAAGGAGTTTGTAAGGGCAAGGAGATCGCCTACTTCGTGAAGATCTACCGCTAGTGAGGCAAGTCCTTCGTGGGCAACGGACATGGTGGGATAGACAAGGTTGCTTCTTCATGGACCCTTTGTGGGTGGATCCCTCCGTGGACTCGCGCAACCGTTACCCTTCGTGGGTTGAAGTCTCCATCGACGTGGATGTATGATAGCACCACCTATCGGAACCACGACAAAAACATCCGTGTCTCCAATTGTGTTTGAATCCTCCAAACCCTTCCCTTTACATTCTTGCAAATTGCATGCTCTACTTTCCGCTGCTCATATACTCTTCGCATGCTTGCTTGAATTGTGTTAAGATTGCTTGACTTGTGCTAAGATAGCTAAAATCTGCCAAAGACTAAAATTGGGAAAAGGACAAGTTTTTATTTGGTCAAGTAGTCTAATCACCCCCCTCTAGACATACTTTCAATCCTACAAGTGGTATCAGAGCTTTGGTCTCCATTTGCTTTGATTTCCATAGCTTTTGGTGGTCATAGCCTTGGTTACACAACCTAGTAGAGTATGGCATCTAGCAAGGGAAATTATCACCATAGTGGTCCTTACTTTGATGGTACTAATTTTCCTAGTTGGAAGCATAAGATGAAAATGCATATTCTTGGACATAACCCCGCTGTTTGGGCTATTGTGTGTATTGGCTTGCAAGGTGAATTCTTTGATGGGAGAGAACCGAACCGTGAAGCTAGCATGGAAGAGTTGAAGATGCTGCAATACAACTCAAGCTTGTGATATCCTCTTCAACGGATTATGCCCCGAAGAATTCAACAAAATCAGCCGTCTTGAGAATGCAAAGGAAATTTGGGATACTTTGATTGATATGCATGAAGGTACCGACTCCGTCAACGAATCCAAGTTGGATGTGCTCCAAAGTCAACTTGATAAGTTCAAAATGAAGGATGGTGAAGGTGTCGCTGAAATGTACTCTAGGCTTGCTCTCATCACAAATGAGATTGCCAGCTTAGGAAGTGAAGAGATGACCGACAAATTCATCATCAAGAAGATCCTAAGAGCTTTGGACGGAAAATATGATACTGTGTGCACATTGATCCAAATGATGCCCAATTACAAAGATCTCAAGCCAACGGAAGTCATTGGAAGAATTGTTGCTCATGAGATGTCACTCAAGGATAAGGAGGAACTTCACAACAAGTCAAGTGGTGCTTACAAAGCCTCATGTGAAGCCCCTACATCATCAAGTGAGAAACAAACCTTCACTGAAGAATTGAGCTTAATGGTGAAGAACTTCAACAAGTTCTACAAGAATAGAAGCAAAGAAAGAAGCTCCAAGTCAAGGTCCTACAATGACAAAAGATCTTCTAGTCGAGAGCGCAATTGCTACAATTGTGGGAGACCCGGACACTATTCCAATGAGTGTACGGCACCCTACAAAAGAAGAGAAGAATCACCCAAGAGGAGAAGTAGAAGAGAAGAATCACCACCAAGAGAGAGGAGTAGAGATAATCGTTATGAACGAAGAACATCCCGGAGAAGCAAGGATTCGTAAAGGAAGGACAATTCATCAAGGAGCTACACAAAACAAAGACATCAAGCTCATGTTGGTGAATGGGTATCCGGCTACGACTCCAACAATCACTCCGAGAGAAGCTATCACTCCGACTCCAAATATACTCAAGATGAAGGTGTTGCCGGTCTAGCACTTGTGTCAACCAACTCCTACGACATATTTGATTCACCAAATGAAGGACTTGGAAGATGCTTCATGGCTAAAGGCCCAAAGGTAACACACCCCGAGTATGTTGATTTCAATAGTGATGAAGATGACTTGTTAGGTGATGATGATTTACTTGTTGACAACTCTAGTGATGAATACTATGATGAAACGTCAATTAATCATGCTAATCAAGATAAAACGAATAACAATGATAAGGAGAAGATTGAGCTTCTAACTAAAGAACTAAACACTCTTAAGTTAGCTCATGAAACTATCTTAGAAGATCATCGAGAACTATTAAGGACTCATGAGAAGTTACGCTTTGAAAAACTCAACCTTGAGCAAGAGCGTGAGTTCTTAAAGGCAATCAATGATGATCTCCGTAAGAAAAGTTCTTCTTACATTGCCAAGCGTTTACTCTTATCTACTTACATGCCTCAAGTCAAGTCCA
The DNA here is from genome assembly GCF_002162155.2 of Triticum dicoccoides. Classification (NCBI taxonomy): domain Eukaryota; kingdom Viridiplantae; phylum Streptophyta; class Magnoliopsida; order Poales; family Poaceae; genus Triticum; species Triticum dicoccoides. The sequence goes on from NC_041389.1 coordinate 322,968,583, forward strand.
CTAACAAGAACAAGATGGATTCTTCCTCTAGTAGTAACAATAATCATGCTAAATCCAATGTTGTTGCTTCTAGTAGTTCTCTTGATTCCACTAATGATTCTCTTAGCCAAGTTACACTTGAGCAAGAAAATAGCTTATTGAAGGGAATTATAGAGAAAGGTGTTTACAAGAGCCTTGCCGGGAGTAAGCAATTTGAGGAAATTGTACGCAAGGAAGGAAGGCACCGTAAGAACCAAGGTGTTGGTTTTGAACGAAAGTTCAATGCCAATGGAGTTGAGTGGGAAGAAGATCAATACCCCAAGACGAAGTTTGTTCCTCAACAAGAGAAGTATGATCCTACTTCCTTCAAAGGGACACAAGCTCAAGATGATCTTCCACCACAAGACCACAAGCAAAAAGGCAAGGACAAGCTTCAAGAGGAGATTGATGCATTTGAAGAAGCTCCTAAGGCCTTGGCCAAGTGGGTTCCCAAGGCTACATCAAGCTCTACTTCATCAAGTACGACTACAACTCCAAGGATTCCCATCAAGATGATGTGGATCTCGAAGAAGAAGAACTAGAGAGTTCTTGAGGGTGACTCCGCCAACATATTTCACTCATATCATTTTGGCAACAACAAGTGCAATCAACTTCCACATCTTGCACTAGTTCAAGGAGTCACAAACCCTCTTGTTGGTAAGACAAGGGACAAGGTAAACTAATGCTTTCATAGACATCATCTTGTGTGTGCATCACTCTATGTCTATGGATATCCTTGTTTGTTCCTTGTGGAACTAACCCGTATAGGTATTGAAAGTGCAACTCACTCCAAAGGATTGCTCCAAATGATCTTCATCAACATTGAGCATCCACATCTTCAACACCTACATGAAGTCATCATCGACAAAACCCAAGGTTAGTTCATCCCTCTAAGGGGGGATCTCACATCTAGGGGGAGCTTAATTCTAAGAATTGAGTCAAAGCAACTCTAATGGTGTGAACACATCAATGCATTATGTAAAAGTGGTAACCCCACTTGAGCTTAAACGATGAGTATGACCTATGATCAATGGTTCTCATTTGACTCCTAAGTCAATATACTCATATGTAGATGACCTAGTCATCGCCAATTGTTTGATAGATGCTAGAATTGGTTGTGCATGCTTTGCCACATATTTCATTTGCCATTTTATTGTGTGAGCATGTTGGTTGCATATTTTACTCATTCGAGGACATCCACTTGTTGCTTTGATTGATTGGATTCTTTTTCTTTTGCCAAGTGGATGGACAAGAATGCCTAAGAACCTTCTCTAGCTATCTATGCCTTTCTTGTCTCATACTCTATTCATGCTACATCACAAAATTTGATCAAGTCAGATTCGAACCACTCTGTGTGAGGAGCACTCGGAGTCCTCGATTCGTCATAGACTTAAACTTCCAAAACTTCTTTGTGCGTTTCGATCTGACTGATTCTTCCATTTCGGTCATACCGAGATCACTAAGTCGATCTAGGTTTTCAATCTCGGTGCAACCGATTTGAACTTTTTGGTCACACTGAGTTGCTATAACTGTCAAGAGTTATGCATCTCGGTGCCATTGAGTTGTTCCACTCGGTCACACCAACAGGGTCGGGCTATATATACCCACAGGCAAAAATTTGGAAACTTTCTCCGAAATCTTTCGCCCGCGCATAGCTCACTCTGCCTCCAGGGTCTCCGGATCGTCCTCCTCGTCGCCAGCCACCTCCAGTCGATGGTCTTTGCCGCCGTCAACGGAAATCATCCCCGCCGTTGCCGCTGTAGCGAGTTCATCGCCGAACTAGGGTATGGACTCGATCACAGTGCTATCCCCATCCGATTCCTAGCACATTGTGTTCGTCATGAATCTTGCCACGATTGAAACTATTCTATCTAGTCAAAACACTCCATAGATTAGAGGTGAATTGAAAATTTAAGGTTAGGTTTCCGCCGAAACCATCTCGGACCCACCGAGTTGTAGAACTTGGTTCCACCGATTCGGCAACGGCCATTGCACAAGTGATTCTCGGTCTGACCGGGAATTGCAAATCGGTGTGACCGAGTTCAGGACTTTGTGAAACCCTAGCAGTCTCGGTGCCACCGAACTATGACTCGGTCTGACCGAGTTCACTAGTTTAGGTTCCCAAAGCTGCTTCGGTATCACCGAGTCTGCAAATTGGTTGATCCAAAATGCTTTCTGTGGAAAACTAAGACTAAGTTTTTGAATCATTCTTTTGCAAAAGCCTCTGTATTTTGTGATGCTCATCCACTCTATCTCATCAATATCTATTCATAGGGTCTGCAGTCAGTGTTTGCAACATGTCTGATCAAAGTGATAGCCAAAATAGGGAAGAGGAGCAGGTTCAAGTGAGTGAGGGCACTAGTCCCTCTAGCAGCTCTGATGAGGGTAGCAGGAGCACCCCAAGCAACTTTCCCAAAGCTGCCACCAGGGCCAGAAAGAAGAAAACCTCAGAATCTGAGGATGAAGACTATGTGGCAGTTGAGGATGAGGCCACTTCCAAGAAGAAAGTGCTCAAAAAGGAGTATGGCACAACTGCTGCTATTAAGCCTGGTATGAAGACCAAAGTGCCTGCAAAGAGAACTCCCATGTCTAAAGCCAGAGCCTCTACTCAAGTACCTTTGGAATCTCAGCCCAAAGAGGCTGCTGCAGAAGGGAAGAAGAAGGAAAGAAAGAGAGGGAGATGGTGCAAGAAAGTTGATCCAATGGCAGAATTTGAGAAGCATTCTTCTGATGATGAAGAAGAAGAAGAAGATGTTGCTGCACCAGCACCCAAGGCTCAGAAGCTTATGGATGATGCTATTAGGTTAGGGGCTGCATCATCAAAGCCCAAAGAAGCACCCAAAGCTGCCTCCAAGCCCAAGACTGCACCAAAGAGGAGTACCAGGAACATATCTGCTGCTGAGAAGAACAAGGCCCCAGTGCCTGAAATTGTTGCTGAAGAGGAAGATGATGAAGAGCATGTCTTGAGAAAGTTGAAGCCAAAGATTCTAGATCATAATGATGCTCATCCTGTGGCTGAGAACATGAAGCTGAGAAAGGATGCAGGCCTCAGACAGTGGAGGTTGTCTGATCCTTATGCAATCAGGAGAAGGACTGCTGTTGACTATAGGTTCCATACTAAGGAACAGCAGGATTTCTATGAGACAGTGTTGTTGGATAAGAAGCCTATAGTGTGTGACATGAGGTGGGTAGACTGGACCTACATGAAGGAGAATGAGGAACAATATCCTGGTGTGTATGACAGTTTCAGTGCTTGTGGAGTTGCAGACTTTGTCGGGCAGAAGCTCACAAAATGGAATGATGAGCTCATAATGCAATTCTACTCCACAGCACACTTCTATCCAGATGGCAGGATAGTATGGATGTCTAAAGGTACTAGGTACCAATCAACAATTGAAGAATGGGCAAGTCTGATCAATGCACCTAAGGAGAAAGAAGATGACTTGGATGTCTATGCCAAGAAGAAGATGGATCACAACTCTATGGCACATATGTACAAGGAGATCCCAGATGCTGCAGTTGAGACACATAAGTTTGGATCAGTACATTACCTTCTGTCAGGACTGCCAACCATCAACTGGATCCTCAGGCATACTCTCTTGCCCGAGTCAGGTGACCACAACATGATTAGAGGCCATGCAATAAACTTGCTACACTTATTTGATGTGCCACAGAAGTTCAAGGTCATGAGCCTCATAGTTGAGACTATCAAGAGGACAGCAGCTGACCTGAAGAGAAGTTGTGGGTATGCCCCACAGATCCAGGAGCTGATTAACTCCAAGATGGGCACATGCACATACTTGTTGGACAAGGATCACACACCTATCTATCCATACTTTGAGGACAACCAAGTGGTTATGGATGAAGATGAACCATCTTCTGTGCATGCTCAAGCAAAGAAGGAGAAGGCAAGGAGAGAGAAGGCTACCAAGATGCCAATAATGGAAGAGGCATCTCAGTTCTTTCTGAAGAGCAAACAAGATCAGCTAGGCTACTTGATTGCATCCGCTCTGAGGATTGAGAAGGGGTTGGCCACCTTGACTCAAAACCAGGAGAGCCAGGAGAGGATCATGGAGCAAAAGTTCTATGACTTGGATGTGAAGGTAACTGAGATCCAGTCTGTTGTTGAGCAGCTTCAGGATGATATGCAGGAGAGGAAGGGCAATACAACCACTGATGCATTTGCCAGAGTGCCTAGAGCTCAGAGATCAGCCACAGTGCCAGTGACAGACACCAGAGCCACTTCATCTGCACCAGCTATAGCTCCTACAGTTCCAGTGCAACCAGCTCTAGCACCTACACCTCCAGCTCCATCCACATCTACTGAAGTCTTCGTCCAAGGAGCCATCTCTACACCACCACCTGAAGATCAAGCCTGAGAGTCAATTTAGTGCTATGCATTTTCAATGAACTTTTTGGTAACTTGTTGCCAAAGGGGGAGAAAATGTATAGATCATAGGCTTCGAGAGAGAGTGTTGCTTTTTATTCTCTCTTTCTTTGGTGGTTGAACTTTATTTGCTTGTTTGAGATACTTTATGTCTGTGTGATACTTGGATGATCATGTGTTTGATCATATGCTACATTAATGCTTGTTGGATGACATTATCTCATTTATCTCTATATGATCATTCACTTTGCTTGGTGATGAGTGCATGTATTCAATCATTATCATTTTGAGCGCTCCACCAAGATGTATGTGACATGGAAGAGTAACCCATGAGCCTAACTCTTTGTGCATTTGCAGTCCAAAGAAAATCTTAAACTATGCACAAATTTAGGGGGAGCTCTTGCTTATCACATACTTCTCAAAGCGACAATGTTTTTCACTCTTATTATCATTTGTCGAAGCTTTGATCTATATGTTGTCATCAATTACCAAAAAGGGGGAGATTGAAAGTGCTACTATCCCTAGGTGGTTTTGGTAATTCCTAACAACATATAGTTCATTGAGCTAACATCATTCCAAGATGAACATTTCAGGAAAAGCTCAATGAATGGCATGGCATGGATGAGAAAAGTGGATCCCTCAAAATGCTAAGGACAAAAGGATTGGCTCAAGCTCAAAAGCTCAAGACTCTACATTTTATACTTTAGTGATCCGAGATCACATTGAGTCTATAGGAAAAGCCAATACTATCAAGGAGGGATGAGGTGTTGCTTAATGAGTTTCTTGCTCCACAGTGGTTAGTGATATGCTCCAAAATCCTCAACTACTTTCTCACATCCACATATGACCTAAACCAAAAGTCAAACTCGGCCCTACCGATTCTTTCTATCCGGCGCCACCGAGTTCAGATGTCATAGCCACTGCCACAAACCCTGGGCAAACCGGTTTCACCAATAGGGATCTTGGTCTCACCGAGATGGGATTGTAATCTCTCTGTTTCCCTTTGTAACGTTTCGGTCCCACCGAGATTGCAATGTAAACTCCCTGTTTCGTTTTGGTAACATTTCGGTCCCACCGAAATGAGCGAATCGGTCCCATCAAGTTTACATGACCAACTCTCTGGTTAGCTTATTACCAAAATTGGTCTCACCGAGTTTGTGTAATCGGTCTCATCGAGATTACGTTATGCCCTAACCCTAACCATATCGGTCCTACCGAGTTGCATTTCGGTCCCACAGAAAATCCTAACGGTCACTAGATTTGCTAAATCGGTCCGACCGAGTTTACCAATTCGGTCCCACCGAGTTTGGCAAGTTGTGTGTAACGGTTAGATTTTGTGTGGAGGCTATATATACCCCTCCACCTCCTCTTCATTCGTGGAGAGAGCCATCAGAACAAACCTACACTTCCAACTTGTTGTTTCTGAGAGAGAACCACCTACTCATGTGTTGAGGCCAAGATATTCCATTCCTACCATATGAATCTTGATCTCTAGCCTTCCCCAAGTTGCTTTCCACTCAAATCTTCTTTCCACCAAATCCAAATCCTGTGAGAGAGAGATGAGTGTTGGGGAGAGTATCATTTGAAGCACAAGAGCAAGGAGTTCATCATCAACACACCATTTGTTATTTCTTGGAGAGTGGTGTCTCCTAGATTGGCTAGGTGTCACTTGGGAGCCTCCGACAAGATTGTGGATTTGAACCAAGGAGTTTGTAAGGGCAAGGAGATCGCCTACTTCGTGAAGATCTACCGCTAGTGAGGCAAGTCCTTCGTGGGCAACGGACATGGTGGGATAGACAAGGTTGCTTCTTCATGGACCCTTCGTGGGTGGATCCCTCCGGGACTCGCGCAACCGTTACCCTTCGTGGGTTGAAGTCTCCATCGACGTGGATGTACGATAGCACCACCTATCGGAACCACGACAAAAACATCCGTGTCTCCAATTGTGTTTGAATCCTCCAAACCCTTCGCTTTACATTCTTGCAAATTGCATGCTTTACTTTCCGCTGCTCATATACTCTTTGCATGCTTGCTTGAATTGTGTTAAGATTGCTTGACTTGTGCTAAGATAGCTAAAATCTGCCAAAGACTAAAATTGGAAAAGGACAAGTTTTTATTTGGTCAAGTAGTCTAATCACCCCCCCCCCCCTCTAGACATACCTTCGATCCTACAGATAAGCCCTTCGTGGAGGGACGTAGATGTTGTTATGCACTTTTATGGTTAGATGCACAAAATCTTAATGCAAAAGAACGTCACTTTATATTGCAGCTTGGTATAAAGAACTTTATTATGTAGTCTGTCGCTCTTATTTCTTCCATATCACAAGTTCGTATAAAGCTTATTTTCTTCACACTAATAGACCATACATATTTAGAGAGCAATTTTTATTGCTTGCACCAATGACAACTTACTTGAAGGATCTTACTCAATCCATAGGTAGGTATGGTGGACTCTCATGGCAAAACTGGGTTTAAGGGATATTTGGATGCACAAGTAGTATCTCTACTTGGTGCAAAGAATTTGGCTAGCATAAGAGGGAAAAGCAAGCTCAACTTGTTGGAGGATCCATGACAATATAACTTCTATACAGAAATAAGAAAACATAACCCATTATTGTCCAACATCAACTGTTTAGCATGTCATATTTTAATGAGTGCTCACAATTACAAAAGATTTCCAAGATAGTATATTTATATGTAAAACCTCTCTTTCTTAATTACTTCCTATTAATTGTAACAGTGACCAAAACTATGTTTGTCAACTCTCAACAACTTTTATTCATCATACTCTTTATATGTGAAGTCAGTACTCTCCATAAGATCATTATATGATCTTTTTATTTCTTTTTATTCTTTCTCTGATATTATTCCCTCAAGATCATGGCAAGAAAGCAAAGCCCTTAACTCAAAACTATTCTTTATTATATATAGCTCACGGACTCGATTACATAGATAGATCTCGAAACAAAACTCAAAGCTAGATCATACTAAAAAAACTTTATTCTACTAGATCAAGATATAACCAAAAAGATCAAACTAAGAAAAATGATAAAGGTAAAGGTGTGGTGGTGGTACGATACCGGGGCACCTCCCCCAAGATTGGCTGCTGCCAAGGGGAATGCCCATACCCATGTATTTAGATCTCTTTCTTCGAGGTGATGATGTGATTACGATTCTCCTCCTCGAGCTTATTATTTTGCTGCTTAAGATCCATTATTTCCTTGCGAAGTTTACACGTGACAGCTAGAGCTACAATCACCCATGGATGTTTCATAGCTGCGGGGGAAAAGCAACGCTCTTTTTCATATTTAAATAGGAGAGAAATCTAGTATTGGGAGGAATGACAAAATTTGGAATTGCTGAGCTCTGAAGTTCCTCCAGCATGAATCTAGTATGAAGACGAGCGGCAACTTCTTGATCCTCCTCCATGGCATCCACTCTTTTCAAGTCAGTCTTCATCTCTTCCTCGGTTGATGGCCCGAAGTGGTCAGCTTCGTTGTTTTCTCTTGGCCCCAGTGTCGGATGAGAGACACGACTCTCCCCGACCAACTCTTGAGAAGACATCTTGCTCCAAATCTGCTACAGAAACAACTCAAAACGAAAACAAGGATTCTTTTTCATGGTATGGTGGTCAAAACCTTCGGGAGATTATATAATGAATTTTTACCAACCAAAAGAAGTATTGTGCAAGAAAACGGAGTCTAGAGGGCACACGAAGTGGCCACAAGGCAGGGGGCGCGCCCAGGGGGTAGGGCGCGCACTCCACCCTTGTGGTCTCCTTGTGTCTCTTTCGGACTACTTTAAATTTTCCTAATTTTTTAAATATTCCAAAACGGAGAAAAGATGTTATTAGAACAGTTTTGGAGTCGTTTTACTTACCGTACCACATACCTATTCCTTTTCAGAGTTTGAAATATTTTGGAAGGTATCCCTTATGTACTCCTCCGGTGTAATGGTATTAATTATATTGGTTTCAACATTTATGGGAGTACCGGAAATATAATGTTTGATTCTTTGACCTTTTACCACCTTTGGATTTGTGCCTTTGGTGTTGTTGATCTTGATGGCACCGGAACAATAGACCTCCTCGATAATGTAAGGACCTTCCCATTTAGAGAGAAGCTTTCCTGCAAAAAATCTTAAACGGGAGTTGTATAGCAAAACATGATCACCTACATTAAATTCACGCTTTTGTATTCTTTTGTCATGCCATCTTTTAACCTTTTCTTTAAACAACTTGGCATTCTCATAGGCTTGGGTTCTCCATTCATCAAGCGAGCTAATGTCAAATAACCATGAAACTAGGTGGTATAAATTTAGCAAGAGTGTAATTAGCATTATCAACATACCATGGAGTATTACGAGAAGCACATTTATGACAACTAATTGCTCATCAGGAAAACTATCATCAATAAGCAGTGGGTCATCAAGAACATTTTCTAACCTAGACAAGTTGTCCGCAACGGGGTTCTCAGCTTCCTTTCTATCAATAATATGCAAATCAAATTCTTGCAGCAAGAGAACCCATCTAATAAGTCTAGGTTTAGCATCTTTATTTTCCATCAGATATTTAATAGCAGTATGATCAGTGTGAACAGTTACTTTGGAATCAGCAATATAAGATTTGAACTTATCACAAGCAAAAACAACTGCTAAAAATTATTTTTCAGTAGAAAGATGATAACACTGTCAATCGTCAAGTTTTTCAAAGGACTTGTGTGTTGTTTTGGAGTGCACAACAGGGTCATCACTAATAAGGGCACACAGTTCGTGAGCCACACCTTCACGCAGTACGTCCAAGACCTTGGTGGCAAGATTTTATTTGCATCAGTTGCCCATCCTAGAAGCAATGGCCAAGCGGAAAGGGCAAATGTTGAAGTGTTGCATGGTCTCAAGACAAGAACTTTCAAGAAGTTGCACAAGTGTGGAAAACGCTGGATTGATGAGCTTTCGGCGGTTCTTCGGTCACTCAGAACGACACCAAATCGAGCTTGTCGACACCCTTCTCCCTAGTCTATGGTGCAGAAGCTGTGCTCCCCATGGAACTCATGTACGTGTCACCTCGAGTGCTCGCCTATGATGAGGATGAGTAAGAGCAGTTGCGGCAAGATGACGCAATGCTCCGTGAGGAAGATTGTCTTCAGGCTGCTATGCGTGCAACATGCTGATGACCCACAAGTATATGGGGTCAATTGTAGCCTTTTCGATAAGTAAGAGTGTCAAACCCAATGAGGAGCAGAAGGAAATAACAAGTGGTTTTCAGCAAGATATTGTCTGCAAGTGCTAAAATTGTAAGTAGCGGAGTAGTTTGATAGCAAGATAATTTGTAACGAGCAAGTAACAAAAGTAGTAACAAAAGTGCAGCAAGGTAGCTCAATCCTTTTGAGGCAAAGGACAGGCCAAAATGGTTTCTTATGATAAGCAAAGTGTTCTTGAGGGTACACGGGTTCATCATGTTGGCTTAATTCGTGTTCGGTACTTTGATAATTTGATATGTGGGTGGACCGATGCTTAGGTGGTGTTCTTACTTGAACAAACCTCCTACTTATGATTAACCCTCTCGCAAGCATCCACAACTACGAAAGAAGTATTAAGAATAAATTCTAACCATAGCATTAAACTTTTGGATCCAATCGGTCCCTTACGGAATAGCGCATAAACTGGGGTTTAAGCTTCTGTCACTCTCGCAACCCACCATCCAATAACTACTCCACAATGCATTCCCTTAGGCCCAAATATGGTGAAGTGTCATGTAGTCGACGTTCACATGACACCACTAAGAGAATGGCAACATACATATCGTCAAAATATCAAACACATATCAAGTTCACATGATTACTTACAACATGATTTCTCCTGTGATCTCAAGAATGAAAGTTACTACTCACAAATGATAAAACATGCTCAAGATCAGATGAGTATTAAATAACATAATGGATCTGAACATATAATCTTCCACAAAATAAACCATATAGTAATAAACTACAAGATGTAATCAACACTACTAGTCACCCACAAGCATCAATCTATAGTTTTGATACAAAGATTGAACACAAGAGATGAACTAGGGTTTGAGAGGAGTTGGTGCTGTGAAGATGTTCATGAAGATAGCCCTCCCCAAGATGGGAGAGTTGTTGTTGTTGATGATGATGATGACGATGATTTCCCCCTCCGGGAGGGAAGTTCCCCTGGCGGAATCGCTCCACCGAAGGGCAAAAGTGCTCCTGCCCAAGTTCCGCCACGAGGTGGCAGCACTTCGTCCCGAATGTCCTCCTCTCATTTTTTTTCTAGGTCAAAATGACTTATATACTAGAAGATGGGCACCGGAGGTGGGCCGAGGAGGACAGCACCCACCAGGGCGCACCTGGGCCTCCTGGCGCGCCCAAGTGGGTTGTGCCCACCTGGTGGCCCTCCTCTGGCACTTATTTGCTTCTATATTTATTAAATATTCCATAAAAATTCCTCGGGAAATTTCAGCTCATTTGGAGTTGTGCAAAATAGGTAGCTTGACGTAGCTTTTTCAGGTTCAGATTTCCAGCTGCCGAAATTCTCCCCCTTGGTGCATACCTTGGATATTATGAGGTAAAAGGCATTAGAATTACTCCAAAAAGCATTATTATACAATAAAACAACATAAATAACAGTAGGAAAACATGATGCAAAATGGACGTATCACATGCTACCAGCAAGCTTTGCGCCGCTATCATAGCCACAAAGTTCATGCCCAGAGCCTTAAGGAAGGCGACCTTATTCTTCGTCGGCTTCGGTTTGCCAAGAATACAAACAAGTTGACGCCAAAGTGGTAAGGACCTTATCGGGTAGTACGAGTCACCAGGCCCAACGCGATTCGCCTGGAGACTGAAGATGGAATTCCAGTGCAGAACTCCTGGAATATCGAGCATCTTCGCAAATTCTACCCATAAGGCGCGATTGCCGCGCCACCTAGCAACCACCTTTTGTACAAGTTTGCCGATGAAGCATGCAATCCTTTGTACAAAGCCATGCGCAGACCCTGTGTATAATGAAATAGAGCTAGGTGTTTTCACAACTCTTGTAAATTTATGTGTTAAGTTGTGCATGCTTATATGTGATGTTGTGTTACACTTGCCTATGTAATATCTTTAACAAACTGTCAAGGTTCCTTGCCTCCTCTTTTCTATTCTTTCTTTTTCTCAAAGGAATAGAAGGTTACCTCTCGTGCAAGTTTCCTAGGGGAGTGATGGTATAAATACTGATAAGTCACGTTCAAGTTATCATTTTACGACAAGAAGTTCAACAAAGAAAAGTTAAGTTGAAAAACTTCAAAATAAATTCTTTGTTGTAGACCTACTTTTAGTTAAACGTTTTTGGCCTTCATGTGAAAAAACTGCACGTGAAGGAACCTGGTCATGATCAGTGGAGCCCTTACTTTGTTTCGAGTCCTCTCAACAACTTAAGTGGTTCCACTGTAATCGTCAAGTGTTATCTTACCCGCAGTGACACTTCCGGTAGGCTGCTAAGGATCCATTCCTCAAGCACTCGCGGCAAGAGTGTGCGCACCGGCAAGTTTCCAAGAAAGCATAGGGTATAAAACAAACAAAGACAAAATCAAACAAGGGAAAAACATACATTCATCCAAGCACAACAAGTTTATGTAACATTAATAGTTTGTCATAGTTCTAACCTAAGATAAAATTTGTCTTTGATGTGGACTGCTGATGACAACGCGGATGATACGTCTCCAACGTATCTATAATTTTTTATTGTTCCATGCTATTATATTATCTTTTTTGGATGTTTAATGGGCTTTAATAAGCTATTTTATATTATTTTTGGGACTAACCTATTAACCGAGGGCCCAGTGCCAGTTTCAGTTTTTTTGCCTATTTTAGAGTTTTGCAGAAAAGGAATACCAAACGGAATGAAACCTTCGCGATGATCTTTCTTGGACCGAAAGCAAACCAGAAGACTTGGAGATGAAGTCAGAGAGGCAACAAGGCGGCCACGAGGCAAGAGGGCGCGCCTAGGGGGTAGGCGCGCCCCCCACCCTCGTGGGCCCCTCGTAGCTCCCCTGACCTAGTTCCTTTGCCTATATATACTCTTATACCCTAAAAACATTAGGGGGAGCCACGAAACCACTTTTCCACCGCTGCAACCTTCTGTACCCATGAGATCCCATCTTGGGGCCTTTTCTGGCGATCTGTCGGACGGGGATTCGATCACCGGAGGGCTTCTACATCAACACCATTACCTCTTCGATGAACCGTGAGTAGTTTACCACAGACCTTCGGGTCCATAGTTATTAGCTAGATGGCTTCTTCTCTCTCTTTGATTCTCAATACCAAGTTCTCCTCAATGTTCTTGGAGATCTATTTGATGTAATATTCTTTTGCGGTCTGTTTGCTGAGATTCATGAATTGTGGATTTATAAACAAGATTATCCATGAATATTATTTGGTTCTTCTCTAAATTCTTATATGCATGATTTGATATCTTTGCAAGTCACTTCGAATTATCAGTTTAGTTTGGCCTACTAGATTGATCTTTCTTGCAATGGGAGAAGTGCTTAGCTTTGGGTTCAATCTTGCGGTGTCCTTTCCCAGTGACAGTAGGGGCAGCAAGGCACGTATTGTATTGTTGCCATCGAGGATAACAAGATGGGGGTTTCATCATATTGCTTGAGTTAATTCCTCTACATCATGTCATCTTGCTTAATGCGTTACTCCATTCTTTATGAACTTAATATTCTAGATGCATGCTGGATAGTAGTCGATGTGTGGAGTAATAGTAGTAGATGCAGGCAGGAGTCAGTCTACTTGACACGGACGTGATGCCTATGTTCATTATCATTGCCTTAGATGTCATCATAATTATGCGCTTTTGTATCAATTGCTCGGCAGTAATTTATTCACCACTGTAATATATGCTATCTCGAGAGAAGCCACTAGTGAAACCTATGGCCCCCGGGTCTCTTTTCCATATTATTGAATCTCGTTTACATCTTGCTAGTTTCCAATCTACCATTTTGCAATCTTTACTTTCCGATCTATAAACCAAAAATACCAAAAATATTTACTTTACCGTTTATCTATCTCTATGAGATCTCACTTTTGCGAGTGACCGTGAAGAGATTGACAACCCCTTTACCACGTTGGGTGCAAGTTCTTGATTGTTTGTGCAGGTATTTAGTGACTTGTGTGTCGTCTCCTACTGGATTGATACCCTGGTTATTAAAACTGAGGGAAATACTTATGCTACTTTGCTGCATCACCCTTTCCTCTTCAAGGGAAAACCAACGCAAGCTCAAGAGGTAGCAGCAGAGCAAGATGATCAGTCTCTGCACTGGCCTTCAACCCTCTTGATCTCTCACCTTGTCGGTGATGGGTGCGGCAAGCTCTTCGATTTCCTTCATATCTGCATCTTTTGAAAAGTTGGTGAGAATGTTGGTGAAGTTGGTACCAAGATTCCTGTATGCCACCTTGATGAGCACTTTGAAGAGAATAGCCCGACAGAGCTTGTTAGACTCATTCGCTAGATAGTTTGATTGGTCAGAATGGAGCAGCTTGAGGGCGTCAACAATGCTCTCAAAGAACATAGTTAGAATGGCGGAAGGTGGACACCCTTTCGTTAGTGGAAAGGTTGAAGTTCCAAAAGCCCATGGTGGAAAGCTATGTAGTGAGATATTGAGCTGCCTCGACAAGGAGGTCAGTCCAGATCTTCACGCCTTTTTCAAAATCATTATAAGTACTGGAGGTGCTGACGAGCAGATCTTTTTCACTTTGGAGATCCTTGGTCAGAGTCCTCTCTCGAGCTCTGCTCTCCTTCAGTGGCTTCTCCAACATCTCCAGCTTCAGTTCCAGATCAACAATGGACTCACCGGCTTGCATAAGATCTTTGTTCTTTGCGGATAAGGAGGTTCTTAACTCTGCCAGGCTGTGGAGTGACTTCTCTCTGTCAGCCTTGAGTGCTCAAATTTCCTTGTTGTTGGCCTCAAGATCTGCTTCCAGTTTCTTCACCTTGCCGTCCAGTTCGTTCTTGGCGGATTCTGTAGCCACGGTAGCATTGACGGCCTCCTTGAACTTGCTGGCGTGTTCTATGGCCTGAGCTTCAAGTATTTCTTTGTGCTTCTGCTCTATCTTTTGAGTCTGGCGTGCGGCAAGATTTTCAACATCTTCATCCTTGTTGTAGAGCCTGGCAACAAGTGCTTCCTCATGAGCGGCAAGGTCTTCCTCATGAGCGTCAAGCCCAACCTTGCGCTTGTTGAACTCTGCATCCACTTCTGCTATCCTTCATAGCTTCCTCTTGAACTTTCTCAGCATCAAACTTCTCCAACACAAACTTCTTCCAATGTTTGGTCAGTTGCTCCCAGTAACTAGTCGCTTCTTGGAGGGCTTCAATATACCATATTTGCGCCTCTTCAACGTGCTTCTGGAAATTTGTTTACTCTACTCCCATGAATGCTACCCTAGAGTCTAGGCTCTCTGTCCGGCTCCAGTGGAGTGCTTGGAGTTTTCAGAAGTTGTCACTCATGGCCTTGAGGAACTACTCTTCTTTGGACCCGCTGCCACTGGCGCATGGTTCGTCAACAATTTTGAGCCCGACAGAAGCAATGACATCTGTTGAGGGAGGATATGAAGATGGAGGAGAAAAGCAAATCAAAATTCAAAACCAAGTTCAAGAAAACAAAAACAACAAAGGAGAAACAAGTGCTCAAAGCGAGTGGTTACCTGCTTGCATTTGTTGAGGAGGGATTTTTTCTCCACCGGCAACATTTGTTGCCGTCACGTGGCTGTTGGCACACATGCTTGTCGGTTCTTCTTCTATGCAAAAAGGCTCATCAGTGGATGCCCTTTCCGGAGAGCCATCTCGGGGTGTTGTGCTCGATGAAGACGGCATGTCAAGGTTCGCCTCTTGGTGTTCTCCTTGGTGTCGCTCTTCTCCTACATGCTCGGTGATGTCAGCGGTGAAAATTTCTACGCCAACGCTCGCCAGCAGGAAATGAGGGATAGACTCATGTTGTGGGCTGGGCTCCGGGCTGATGAAAATGACATGTACGTTAGTCACGGTGCTTGTCGGTGGCTCATCGCCCGTCGAGGTCTTCGCCCTCTTCGACAGCCTCTGTGCCAGCATTTCAGCATCTCTGCGGAAACAAGAGAAGATAAAGCAAGTCGATATTAACAAATCAAGAAAACAAGGATGGAAGGATGCGACAAGAGGTCTTACTCTTCTTCTGCTTCGCCTTCACTCAGGGCGGAGAGGTCGAAATTGACCTCAATCCAGTGTTGGCGGGAGGAGGTGGAGTAGGAGTCCTCACATGCTTGGCAGCAACAGCAGTAGGTCTTGACAACCCTACTACTCCAGTTGTCGGAGCAGTTTTACTAGACGATCCCGTTGCTCCAGTTGCTGACACAGTTGTACGTCTTGTACGCCATGTAGGCTGCTATCGAGCTCCTTGCCATTGCGGGGCCTTGCCAGTCACCTTCTTATCGGCAACTTTGCTGCTTAAAGATGGATGCACTAGGTCGCTTGAGATGGTCTTCCAGAGGGCGTGTGGTCTCCTTGGCGGAGCATGGGGATCCTCGCGGGGTTGCTCTTCGGGAGCATATTCGTCACTCAAGTTCTCAGCAACCTCGTCGCCCTGCTCCCCGGCAGACTCACCTTGGTCGGTAAGATATTCCTTTGGCAAGTCTCCTTCTTCACTAGTTTCAGCCACCAAGTAACCAAAATCACCAGCCTCTGTGGCTAGTCGGTGGTTGGGCAGATGATTTTTGGCTCCTTCCTAATGGCCTTCTCCGACAAGTTGTCAAACCATTCCTATACCTGATCTGCAGGCGGTTCAGCCCAAGTTTCGTCAACGCCATGGGAATTGCATGCCTTCATCATGGCGATAATTGAGCCCAGGGCAGAGTTGTTGCACAGAGGGATTATGTGTGCCGGTAGCTTGAACTTGCCATCCGGCCTAAACAGTTGATGATAGAGGGTCATGTGTTGTAGAACTGTCAGATTGTTGTTCAAGCCCGGATGCAACCTCATGATGTGTGTAGCATTTTTGAAGTCCCAAGCTGGCCTTCCCTTGTTCTGCAGGGGGGCAATCCAGCGGCAAAGGAAGTGAGCCCGGCAACCTTGAGTCAGCGGATTCTGGTAACTGCGATTGTGAGTTGTTGGTAACTATAGAAGAGTGCAGAAGATCAAAATTGGGAGTCGCCAGCAAGTTCCTTGCCAGCAAGTTAACAAATACTTGGTAAGCTCCAAGCCTGGCAAGATCCCACTACCTTGCCACCACTCCACCTCAGCAACCCGCTTGTCACTTGTCGTATAGGTGTCAAGCAGGTAGGTAATTAGGTGAGTTTTGTCTGGGTGCGTGGCAGCTCACAGCTGAAGATACAATTTTAATGACACCTGTCCCTGGAGCGTGTCAAGGAAATACGAGGTAGCTGGGCGAATGACACAAAAGGGGAGACGATCCTTGCCGAGGAGCTTCATCAGCGTGACACCTCATGGTGCATTTAATGCATTTGTCCTAACCCGTCAGAGTTAGGTATTTGGCACTGTAGCCACTGTTTACCTTATTTAAAGACCATTTTGGCACTGTCGTACCCATTTCCTTATAAAAGGAGGCCCATGGCTACCTTTACAAAGGTCAACAATTTGCCCAATTACACGTGTAGCTGCACTTCCTGCGCAATCTTGCCAGTGAGTCGCGCTCCTTGTACTTGTGCTCATACATCTAATACAACAAAGCAGGAGTAGGGTTTTATGCTTCACAGCGGCCTGAACCTGGGTAAACCACTGTGTTGATTACTGGATCTTCTCTTTGTGCTTGACGATCTCCCCAGTCGAACCACAAAGGGATCATCATGGTCCCATAGATCGTTGTACGCACAACACCCCCTCTGACCCGATGGCGCCAGAACACCGTGGGGCAATCATTGTGACAGCGGTCTACGCCAACAACTTCGCCGTCGTCATCACCAACTCTCTTCCCCTCTATACAGTGGTGTAATACCTCTTATCCCCGATGTAATCTCTACTTAAACATGGTGCTTAATGCTACATATTATTATCCAATGATGTGTTGCCATCCTATGATGTTTGAGTAGATTTGTTTTGTCCTATGGGTTGGTTGATGATCGTGATTGGTTTGAGTTGTATGTTTTATGTTGGTGTTGTCCTATGGTGCCCTCTGTGTCGCACAAGCGTGTGGGATTTCTGTTGTAGGGTGTTCCAATATGCTCATAATCCGCTTATAGTAGGTGGCTAGAGTGACAGAAGCTTATACCCGAATAAGGGGGTCGTTGCTATGGGAGTAAAGAGGACTTGTTACTTAATACTATGGTTGGGTTTTACCTTAATGATATTTAGTAGTCATGGATGCTTGCTAGAGTTCCAACCATAAGTGCATATGATCCAAGTACAGAAAAGTATGTTAGCTCAGGCCTCTCCCTCATATAAAACTACGATAAGGATTACCAGTCTAGTTATGAATTGCCTAGGGACAAATCCTTCTCTTGTGTTACAAAAAGCTTTCTACTAAACAACTAACTTTTATTATCTTCCAAATTACATTTATTATCGGTAAGAACATCTAGTTTTACCCTTCCAAACTTATCCTTACACCTACAAAGTAGTTTTATTCTTGTTCTACGTAAAGCGAACGTTAAGTGTGCATAGAGTTGTATCGGTGGTCGATAGAACTTGAAGAGAATATAAATTCTACCTTTAGCTCCTCGTTGGGCTTTAAACTCCTACTTATTGAGAAAGGCTACAATTGATCCCCTATACTTGTGGGTTATCATGGTGCAGCCGCCAAGGAGGCCGAGATGAGTCTGAAGAGGAGGAAGATGATAGCTCTTCGGGGTTAACGTCTTATCATCTAGGGCCAGGGTCTCTGTGAAAATGACATTTCTCGTTCCTCTTTTGTTGCAGCGATTATGTTATTACCACCTTCTTGCCGACAATAATCATAAGCTATTAGGTTGCATTTAAATTGAGTGCCCATACTTTTTCCTTGTTGTCTCCTGCCTTCTTTCACGTCCTTGCTCCCTCACCCACCCTTCCATTGCACATGTCGAAGGAGCCCTCGAGGGCGCATATTCGTACCATAAGTGGTCTGAGCGAAACCCGAAGACGACTCACGTTGATTAAGGCTTCCTTGGAGGCATTACATGTCCAACCATGCTCATTTGAAAATTCCTTTCTTTCATGGTCTAATGGTATGTTGTGTGGTCAAGGCTCCGAGGCACAGAGGTAGGAGAAAAATTCCCCTGATAATGGCAAAAAAAGTAGGGCATGCGTACCCGAGCTAGCTCCCTGCTCTGCGGGGTCGATCGCCTCGCTAAGAAGGAAAGGGATTATCTGTCCTTCATCATCTGGTCGCAGCTTACCTGGATTGGGAGGCGGCATGTCCTACATTCTTGTCAAGCATACATTAAATACCCCATGGGCGGAGGGCTCTAGACGAGTCAGGTTTCAGTCGCCAAGATAAACCACTGGTTTGGTCAACAAATGTGACAAGGAGCCACCTGATAATAGAGCGGTCAGACTCTAGAGACGTGGTGCTGCCCGGGGGAGCCCCCACCATGGTCACCCAACTATTGTTATGGGGGAGCATGCCGCCTTGTTCAGTTAAGCACCCAACAGTTCTCGTTTTGCAGTTGTTCATGAACCTTCTAAACAATGGGATCCGAAGACCTTGTGGGAGGTGATGACATGTTGTCCGATCATGCACAACATGATAGTGGAGGATAAGGTTGAAGATGCCGCTATAGGTCTGGAATTTGAGAACATGAGTGATCTTATACAAGTTCCAGACCAGAATCCATCCACATTTGACAAGTTTCTTCAAACTCATCAACAAATTCGGTATCGAGCAACTCATGAGCAGTTCAAGGAAGATTTGATTGAGTATTGTCGTATTTGAATATTTTCCATCATCTATGATTTCATATGTTGTTATTTATATCTGCGGAGATACCATGTGTGCATTGGGGGTCGGTGTTGAAGATGCCCTTATGCAAGCACTACTCGTAGATGCGGGGGTACAAGCACTGCTGCCAACGTGGTCGTGGTTTGTTGTGGTCAGCTCACGGCAGATGCCATGGGATGGCTAAAGAGAGGAACATGCACGAGGGCACCAGTGGGCTCCATAGGCGAGGTTGGTACTGAAGGAAATATGCCCTAGAGGCAATAATAAAGTTATTATTTATTTCCTTATTTCATGATAAATGTTTATTATTCATGCTAGAATTGTATTAACCGGAAACATAATACATGTGTGAATACATAGATAAACATAATGTCACTAGTATGCCTCTACTTGACTAGCTCGTTGAATCAAAGATGGTTAAGTTTCCTAGCCATAGACATGAGTTGTCATTTGATTAACGGGATCACATCATTAGAGAATGATGTGATTGACTTGACCCATTCCATTAGCTTAGCACTTGATCGTTTAGTATGTTGCTATTGCTTTCTTCATGACTTATACATGTTCCTATGACTATGAGATTATGCAACTCCCGTTTACCGGAGGAACACTTTGTGTGCTACCAAACATCACAATGTAACTGGGTGATTATAAAGGTGCTCTACACGTGTCTCTGAAGGTACTTGTTGAGTTGGCGTATTTCGAGATTAGGTGTCAATCCGATTGTAGGAGAGGTATCTCTGGGCCCTCTTGGTAATGCACATCACTATAAGCCTTGCAAGCAATGTAGATAATGAGTTAGTTACAGGATGATGCATTACGTAACAAGTAAAGAGACTTGCTGGTAACGAGATTGAAATAGGTATCGAGATACCAACGATCAAATCTCGGGCAAGTAACATACCGATGACAAAGGGAACAACGTATGCTGTTATGCGGTTTGACCGATAAAGATCTTCGAAGAATATGTGGGAGCCAATATGAGCATCCAGGTTCCGCTATTGGTTATTGACCAGAGACATGTCTCGGTCATGTCTACATAGTTCTCGAACCTGTAGGGTCCGCACGCTTAAGGTTCGATGACGGTTATATTATGAGTTTAAATGTTTTGATCTACCGAAGGTAGTTTGGAGTCCCGGATGTGATCGGGGACATGACGAGGAGTCTCGAAATGGTCGAGTTGTAAAGATCGATATATTGGACGACTATATTCAGACATCGGAAAGGTTCCGAGTGATTCGGATATTTTTCGGAGTACCGGAGAGTTACGGGAATTCATATTGGGCCTTAATGGGCCATATGGGAAAGGAGAGTGATAACCCAAAAGTGTAGGGGATCGCAACAGCTTTCGAGGGTAAAGTATTCAACCCAAATTTATTGATTCAACACAAGGGGAGCCAAAGAATATTCTTAAGTATTAGCAGTTGAGTTGTCAATTCAACCACACCTGGATAACTTAGTATCTGCAGCTAAGTATTTAGTAGCAAAGTAGTATGATAGTAATGGTAACAGTGGCAAAAGTAAAGATAATAGTTTTGTAGTAATTGTAACAGTAGCAACGGAAAAGTAAATAAGCAAAGCATAATATGTGAAAAGCTCGTGGGCATTGGATCAGTGATGGATAATTATGTTGGATGCGATTCCTCATGTAATAGCTATAACATAGGGTGACACAGAACTAGCTCCAATTCATCAATGTAATGTAGGCATGTATTCTGAATATAGTCATACGTGCTTATGGAAAAGAACTTGCATGACATCTTTTGTCCTACCCTCCCGTGGCAGCGGGGTCCTAGTGGAAACTAAGGGATATTAAGGCCTCCTTTTAATAGAGAAGCGGAACAAAGCGTTAGCACATAGTGAATACATGAACTCCTCTACGGTCATCACCGAGAAGTATCCGGATTATTGTCACTTCGGGGTTGTCGGACCATAACACATAATAGGTGACTATAGACTTGCAAGATAGGATCAAGAACTCACATATATTCAAACATAATAGGTTCAGATCTAAAATCATGGCACTCAAGCCCTAGTGACAAGCATTAAGCATAGCAAAGTCATAGCAGCATCAATCTCAAAACATAGTGGATACTATCAAACCCTAACAAAACTAACTTGATTACATGGTAAATCTCATCCAACCCATCACCGTCCAGCAAGCCTACGATGGAATTACTCATGCACGGCGGTGAGCATCATGAAATTGGTGATGGAGGATGGTTGATGATGACGACAGCGATGAATCCCCCTCTCCGAAGCCCCGAACGGACTCCAGATCAGCCCTCCCGAGAGAGATAAGGGCTTGGCAGCGGCTCCGTATCGTAAAATGCGATGAAACTTTATCTTTGATTTTTTTCTCCGCGAAACGGAATATGTGGAGTTGGAGTTGAGGTCGGTGGAGCGTCAGGGGGCCCACGAGATAGGGGGCGCGCCCAGTGGGGAGGGCGTGCCCCCACCCTCGTGGACAGGGTGTGGGCCCCCTGGCCTTGATTCTTTCGCCAGTATTTTTTATATTTTCCAAAACTTATCTCCATGGATTTTCAGGTCATTCCGAGAACTTTTGTTTTCTGCACAATAAACAACATCATGGTAGTTCTGCTGAAAACAGCGTCAGTCCGGTTTAGTTTCATTCAAATCATGCAAGTTAGAGTCCAAAACAAGTGCAAAAGTGTTTGGAAAAGTAGATACGTTGGAGACATATCAGCTCCCCCAAGCTTAAACCTTTGCTTGTCCTCAAGCAATTCAGTTGATAAACTGAAAGTGATAAAGAAAAACTTTTACAAACTCTGTTTGCTCTTGTTGTTGTAAATATGTAAAGCCAGCATTCAGGTTTTCAGCAAGTATTATGAACTAACCATACTCACAATAAAACTTAGGTCTCACAATTATCAATGGCATAATCAGCTAGCGAGCCATAATAATAAAACTCGGATGACAACACTTACTCAAAACAATCATATTATGATATAACAAAATGGTATCTTGCTAGCCCTTTCGGAGACCGCAAAACATAAATGCAGAGCACCTTTAAAGATCAAGGACTGACTAGACATTGTAATTCATGGTAAAAGAGATCCAGTCAAGCCATACCCAATATAAACCAATAGTAATGAATGCAAATGACAGTGTGCTCTCCAGCGGGTGCTTTTTAATAAGAAGGTCATGACTCAACATAAAAGTAAATAGATAGGCCCTTCGCAGAGGGAAGCAGGGATTTGTAGAGGTGCCAGAGCTCGATTTTAAAATAGAGATGAATAACATTTTGAGCGGCATACTTTCACTGTCAATGCAACAACTATGAGATGGCGATATCTTCCATACTACATGCATTATAGGCAGTTCCCAAACAGAATGGTAAAAGTTTATACTCCCCCACCACCAACAAGCATCAATCCATGGCTTGCTCGAAACAACGAGTGCCTCCAACTAACAACAGCCCTGGGGGAGTTTTGTTTAATTAATTTGATTTGCTTTGATCTTTTTGGATCATAGGACTGGGCATCCCAATTACTGGCCCTTTCTCGTGAATGAGGAGCGGAGTCCACTCCTCTTGAGAATAACCCGCCTAGCATGGAAGATATAGACAGCCCTAGTTGAAACATGAGCTACTCGAGCATACAAAACAGAATTTCATTTTAAGGTTTGGAGTTTGGCACATACAAATTTACTTGGAACGGCAGGTAAATACCGCATATAGGAAGGTATGGTGGACTCATATGGAACAACTTTGGGGTTTATAGAGTTTGGATGCACAAGCAGTATTCCTGCTTAGTACAGGTGAAGGCTAGCAAAAGACTGGGAAGCGACCAACTGAGAGAGCGAGAACAGTCATGAACATGCATTAAAATTAATTCACACCAAGTACAAGCATGAGTAGGATATAATCTACCATGAAAATAAATATCATGAAGGCTATGTTGATTTGTTTCAACTACATGCATGAACATGTGCCAAGTTGAGTCACTCAATTCATTCAAAGGAGGATACCATCCCATCATACCACATCACAATCATTTTAATAGCATGTTGGCACGCAAGGTAAACCATTATAACTCATAGCTAATCAAGCATGGCACAAGCAACTATAATCTCTAAATGTCATTGCAAATATGTTTACTTCATAATAAGCTGAATCAGGAACGATGAACTCATCATATTTACAAAAACGAGAGAGATCGAGTTCATACCAGCTTTTCTCATCTCAATCAGTCCATCATATATCGTCATTATTGCCTTTCACGTGCATGACTGAACGATGTGTATAATAATAAGGTGCACGTGCATTGGACTAAGATGGAATCTGCAAGCATTCAACTCAAGAGAGACGACAAACTAATATGGGTTCTAAGTTAAATAAACAATCATGCATATGAGAGCCACTAAACATTTTCAATATGGTCTTCTACTCTCGACCCCCAAAGGAAAGAAAAGAAAAATAAAACTATTTACACAGGAAAGCTCCCAACAAGAAAGAAGAAGAACGAGAAATCTTTTTGGGTTTTTCATTTTAATTTCTACTACAAGCATGGAAATTAAACTAACTAATTTTTTTGGTTTTTCTTAAGGTTTATCAAACACACAAGAAGAAAGCGAGAAAAAGAAAATTAAACTAACATGGATAACACAATGAAAGAGTATGAGCACCGACGACTAGAATAGTGTGTGAACATGAATGTAAAGTCGGTGAGAAATACGTACTCCCTCAAGCTTAGTCTTTTGGCCTAAGTTGGTCTACTGCCAAGGACCGCGGCTACTCTCCCCGGTGTACTGAGGGGTGTAATCAGGGTACCACTGGCTGGCCATCTCATCTGGATCCCACTGGTAAGATGATGCACGATAAGGGTCCAGTGAAGGTTCCGGCTCAGGCTCAGGCTTTGGAGTGGATGCTTGGCCTCGATGAGTGTACACCGCCTCCGGCGTGACAAGATAATTAACTGCGGTCAAATCAAACAACAGAGGCGCAGGCAGAATAATAGTCTCATTGTGTTTCTTATTAAATCTTAGGTTATACAGAAGCATCTTATCTTCGTTGTCAACAATAAACTCATGCGCTACCATGCTCCTATAATCTAAAATGTAAGGAGGCAATATTGTCTCCTCTTTTTCATGGTGACTAATAGGTATCTCAAAATGTTTAGCAAGACGTGCAGCATAGATACCTCCAAAGATGGGGCCTTTTGTACGGTTCAGGCTTAGCCATTTAGCAATAACGGCACCCATACTAAAACTATTATCACCAAACATGGCATGGAATAGAATAATATCAGGCACACTAAAGTTTCCACTATTCCCATGACCAATTAAGCATCTACTAGCAAATATGGCAAAGTAGCATAAAACGGGAAAGTGTATGCTAGAGATTCTCGCATCGGAACCCTTCTTTGGGTCCCCTACAGTGATGGTGTTAACAAAGCCATCCACATCTTTACGATGTGGTTCATCTAATTTTCCCTCAAAGGGTATCCTACATACCGCGCAAAAATTACGTAAGGACATTTCCATGAATTCATCATATAAATGGAACGGTACTGAAGGAGGTGATTTCTTAGGATAGTAATAAAAATTTTGCACGAAAGTATTGGTGAGTAAGAGATACTGATCGATCCGGTCATGAAGGAAGTCGGTGAGGCTTGCATTTTCAATCAAAGAATAAAAGTCTTCACAAATTCCGGCTTCTCTCAAGAAATTGTCACAGGGCCATTCATACGGCCGTACTTCCGCTATGCGAGGAAGATTATACTTGGCCTTTTCCATCTCTTTAGCTTGTCTTTCCTGGGAGCCTTGGCTAGAAGAGCCCCTCAAAAATCTCCTTAACATTTTCTGAAAATTTCTGAAATTTTAGTAACTTCAAAATAAGAGTGAATAAAACTAAACAAGATTGGTAGCAACTACTCCTACAAGTGCCTAGAGCCTATATCATGCATTAGAATTACTTGGGACCTCATAAATTTGACATGCAAGCTCAAGAATAGGTTCACCTATGCAGCAAAAATTTGCAATGAATAAAGCACTAGAACAAAAACTAATTGGACCAATGGAGGAGTCACATACCAAGCAACAATCTCCCAAAGCAGTTTTGTGAATGGAGCTTTGAGCAAGGAGATCAAAAATTGTAACAAAATGAGCTAGAACTCGTGCTCGAGCTGGACGGGGATTTTTTTGGGAAGAACATGGAGTGTGTGGGTGCAGGAATAAGTGGAGGGGGGCCACCCTGGGCCCACGAGATAGGGGGCGCGCCCAGGGGGTGTGGGCGTGCCCTCCACCCTCGTGGCCAGGTGATTGCCCCTCCTGCAGTGTTTTCAGTGCCTAAAATCCTCAAAAATTCCATAAAAAATCATACTAAATTTGTAGGGCATTTGGAGCACTTTTATTTTTGGGATATTTTTTTATTGCACGGATAATTCAGAAAACAGACGGATAATAATATTTCTGTTTTCTTTATTCTAAATAACAGAAAGTAAAAAGAGGGTACAGAAGGTTGTGCTTTCTAGTTTCATCCATCTCATGATCATCAAAATGAATCCACTAACAAGGTTGATCAAGTCTTGTTAACAAACTCATTCCGAATAACACAGAACCGGAGAAATTTCGAATAACACTAAGTTACCTCAACGGGGATATGAACATCCCCAACAATAAGAATATCATACTTTTTCTTGATAGTAGGAAGAGGAAATTCAAAACCTCCAATAATGATAGTTGGAACTTTTCCAATAGAATTGATGCTATGAACTTGAGATTGTTTCCTCGGAAAGTGTACCATATGCACATTACCATTAACATGAAAAGTGGCATTACCTTTGTTGCAATCAATAATAGCCCCTGCAGTATTCAAAAAGGGTCTACCAAGGATAATCGACATACTATCGTCCTTGGGAATATCAAGAATAACAAAGTCCGTTAAGATAGTGACATTTGCAACCACAACAGGCACATCCTCACAAATGCCGACGGGTATAGCAGTTGATTTATCGGCCATTTGCAAAGATATTTTAGTAGGTGTCAACTTATTCAATTCAAGTCTATGATATAAAGAGAGAGGCATAACACTAACACCGGCTCCAAGATCACATAAAGCAGTTTTAACATAATTTCTTTTAATGGAGCATGGTATAGTTGGTACCCCTGGATCTCCAAGTTTCTTTGGTATTCGACCCTTAAAAGTGTAATTAGCAAGCATGGTGGAAACTTCAGCTTCCGGTATCTTTCTTTTATTTGTAATGATATCCTTCACATACTTAGCATAAGGATTCACTTTAAGCATATCAGTTAAGCGCATACGTAAGAAGATAGGTCTAATCATTTCAGCAAAGCGCTCAAAATCCTCATCATCCTCTGTCTTGGATGGTTTAGGAGGAAAGGGCATGGGTTTCTGAACCCATGGTTCTCTTTCTCTACCGTGCTTCCTAGCAACAAAATCTCTCTTATCATAATGTTGATTCTTTGATTGTGGATTATCAAGATCAACAGCAGGTTCAATCTCTACATCATTATTTTTGCTAGGTTGAGCCTCAACATGAACATTATCATTAACATTATCACTAGGTTCAGGTTCATCACCTAATTGTGTTTCAGCATCAGAACTAGAAATATCATTGGGACTCTCAGGTGTGTCTACAACAGGTTCACTAGAAGCATGCAAAGTCCTATCGTTTTTCTTTTTCTTCTTTGTAGATGAACTAGGTACCTCTAAATTATTTCTCTGAGAATCTTGCTCGATTCTCTTAGGGTGGCCTTCAAGATACAAAGGTTCCTGAGTCATTCTACCAGTTCTAGTAGCCACTCTAACAGCAAAGTCATATTTATTATTTAATTCATCGAGCAAATCACTTTGAGCTTTAAGTACTTGCTCAGCTTGAGTGGTAACCATAGAAGCATATTTGCTAATGATTTTAAGTTCACCTTTAACTCTAGCCATATAATCACTCAAGCATCCTATCTCGAAAGCATTATTCTTTAATTATCTACCAACATAAGCATTAAAAATTTCTTGTCTAGCCATAAAGTCATCAAATTCATCTAAGCATGGGCTATGAAATTTAGTAGAGGCAATTTCAACTTTATCATATCTATAGAGAGACTTTACCTTTACTACTTGTGTCGGGTTATCAAGACAATGTGTTTCTTCGACAGGCGGCGTATTAAGACCATGTATTTCTTCAATAGGTGGTAAATTCTTAACATCTTCAGCTTTAATACCTTTTTCTTTCATTGATTTCTTTGCCTCTTGCATATCTTCAGGACTGAGAAATAGAACACCTCTCTTCTTAGGAGTGGGTTTAGGAATAGGCTCAGGAGTTGGCTCAATTGGTTCAGGAATTGCCTCGGGACTTGGCTCGGGAAGAGGCCAATTATTTTCATTAGTCAACATATTATTCAATAGTAATTCAGTTTGGTTGACTGTTCTTTCCCTGAAAACACAACCAGCACAACTATCCAAGTAGTCCTTGGAAGCATCGGTTAGTCCATTATAAAAGATATCAAGTATTTCATTTTTCTTAAGAGGATGATCAGGCAAAGCATTAAGTAATCGGAGAAGCCTCCCCCAAGCTTGTGGGAGACTCTCTTCTTTGATTTGCACAAAATTATATATTTCCCGCAAGGCAGCTTGTTTCTTATGAGCAGGGAAATATTTAGCAGAAAAGTAATAAATCATATCCTGGGGACTACGCACACAACCAGGATCAAGAAAATTAAACCAAGTCTTAGCATCACCCTTTAATGAGAACGGAAATATCTTAAGGATATAATAATAGCGAGACTTCTCATCATTAGTAAACAGGGTGGCTATATCATTCAACTTGGTAAGATGTGCCACAACAGTTTCAGATTCAAGGCCATAAAAAGGATCAGATTCTACCAAAGTAATAATTTCAGGATCAACAGAGAATTCATAATCCTTATCAGTAACACAGATAGGTGAGGTAGCAAAAGCGGGGTCGGCTTTCATTCTAGCATTAAGAGATTGCTGCTTCCATTTAGCTAATAATTTCTTAAGATCATATCTATCTTTGCAAGCAAAGATAGCTCTAGCAGCTTCCTCATTCATAACATAACCCTCAGGAACAACAGGCAATTCATAATCAGGGGGAGAACTTTCATCATCACTATCATCAATAATAGCATCTTCAATAATTTCATTCTCTCTAACCCTAGCAAGTTGTTCATCAAGAAATTCACCTAATGGCAAAGTAGTATGATGCACAGAAGTAGTTTCATCATAAGTATCATGCATAGCAGAAGTGGCATCATCAATAACATGCGACATATCAGAATTCATAGCAGTAGCAGGTTTAGGTGTCGCAAGCTTACAAATAACAGAAGGAGAATCTAGTGCAGAGCTAGATTGCAGTTCCTTACCTCCCCTCGTAGTTGAGGGCAAAATCTTGGTTCTTTCGTCTTTCAAGTTCCTCATAGTGATCAACAGATATAAATCCCAAGTAACTCAAAGAATAGAGCTATGCTCCCCGGCAATGGCGCCAGAAATTAGTCTTGATAACCCACAAGTGTAGGGGATCGCAACAGCTTTCGAGGGTAAAGTATTCAACCCAAATTTATTGATTCGACACAAGGGGAGCCAAAGAATATTCTTAAGTATTAGCAGTTAAGTTGTCAATTCAACCACACCTGGATAACTTAGTATCTACAGCAAACTATTTAGTAGCAAAGTAGTATGATAGTAATGGTAACAGTGGCAAAAGTAAAGATAATAGTTTTGTAGTAATTGTAACAGTAGCAACGGAAAAGTAAATAAGCAAAGCACAATATGTGAAAAGCTCGTGGGCATTGGATCAGTGATGGATAATTATGTCGGATGCGATTCCTCATGTAATAGCTATAACATAGGGTGACACAGAACTAGCTCCAATTCATCAATGTAATATAGGCATGTATTCTGAATATAGTCATACGTGCTTATGGAAAAGAACTTGGATGACATCTTTTGTCCTACCCTCCCGTGGCAGCAGGGTCCTAGTGGAAACTAAGGGATATTAAGGCCTCCTTTTAATAGAGAACCGGAACAAAGCATTAGCACATAGTGAATACATGAACTCCTCAAACTACGGTCATCACCGAGAAGTATTCCGATTATTGTCACTTCGGGGTTGTTGGATCATAACACATAATAGTGTTGGGGAACGTAGTAATTTCAAATTCCTACGTACACGCAAGATCATGGTGATGGCATAGCAACAAGAGGGGAGAGTGTTGTCCACGTACCCTCATAGACCGTAAGCGGAAGCGTTATGACAACACGGTTGATGTAGTCGTACGTCTTCACGATCCGACCGATCCAAGTACCGAACGTACGGCACCTCCGAGTTCAGCACACGTTCAGCTCGATGATGATCCCCGGACTCCGATCCAGCAAAGTGTCAGGGATGAGTTCCGTCAGCACGACGGCATGGTGACGATGATGATGCTCTACCGGCGCAGGGCTTCGCCTAAACTCTGCAACGATATAACCGAGGTGGAATATGGTGGAGGGGGGCACCGCACACGGCTAAGGAACGATCCGTAGATCCACTTGTCTGTCATGGGGTGCCCCCCTGCCCCCATATATAAAGGAGCAAGGGGGAGGCCGGCCGGCCCTAGGGGGCGCGCCAAGGAGGGGGGAGTCCTCCTCCTAGTGGGAGTAGGACTCCCCTTTCCTAGTCCCACTAGGAAGGAGGAAGGGGGAAGGAAAGAGAGGGAGAGGGAGAGGGAAAGGGGCGGGCCGCACTCCCTCCCCTAGTCCAATTCGGACTCCTCAAGGGGGGGGCGCCACCTCCTGGGCTGCTGCCCTCTCTCTCCCCTCAGGACCACCAAGGCCCATTACTTCTCCCGGGGGGGTCCGGTAACCCTCCGGCACTCCGGTTTTCTCCAAAATCACCCGGAACACTTCCGGTGTACGAATATAGTCGTCCAATATACCAATCTTTATGTCTCGACCATTTCGAGACTCCTAAAGATATTCTTGACCGCTATCCAGTGATCTACTCTTAGATCAAAATTGTACTCCCTTGCCAAACTCAGAGCAAGGTATACAATAGGTCTGGTACATAGCATACTTTATAGAACCTATGACTGAGGCATAGGGAATGACTTTCATTCTCTTTTCTATTTTCTGCCGTGGTCAGGATTTGAGTCTTACTCAATTTCACACCTTTGCAACACACGCAAGAACTTTTTCTTTGACTGTTCCATTTTGAACTACTTCAAAATTTTGACAAGGTATGTACTTATTGAAAAACTTATCAAGCGTCTTGATCTATCTCAATAGATCTTGATGCTCAATATGTAAGCAGCTTCACCGAGGTCTTTCTTTGAAAGAACTCCTTTAAAACACTCCTTTATGCTTTCCGGAATAATTCTACATTATTTCCGATCAACAATATGTCATTCACATATACTTATCAGAAATGCTATAGTGCTCCCACTCACTTTCTTGTAAATACAGGCTTCACCGTAAGTCTGTAAAAAACTATATGCTTTGATCAACTTATCAAAGCGTATATTCAAACTCTGAGATGCTTGCACCAGTCCATTGATGGATCGCTGGAGCTTGCACATTTTGTTAGCACCTTTCGGATTGACAAAAACTTCTGGTTGTATCATATACAACTCTCCTTTAAGAAAACCATTAAGGAATGCAGTTTTGACATCCATTTGCCAGATTTCATAAAATGTGGCAATTGCTAACATGATTCAGACAAACTTAAGCATCGATACGAGTGAGAAAATCTCATCGTATTCAACACCTTGAACTTGTTGAAAACCTTTCGCAACAAGTCAAGCTTAGTAGATAGTAACACTACTATCAGTGTCCGTCTTCCTCTTGAAGATCCATTTATTTAACATGGCTTGCTGATCATCGAGCAAGTCAATCAAAGTCCATACTTTGTTCTCATACATGGATCATATCTCAGATTTTATGGCCTCAAGCCATTTCGCAGAATCTGGGCTCACCATCGCTTCTTCATAGTTCGTAGGTTCGTCATGGTCTAGTAACATAACTTTCAGAACAGGATTACCGTACCACTCTGGTGCAGATCTTACTCTGGAAGACCTACGAGGTTCTGTAGTAACTTAATCTGAAGTTTCATGATCATCATCATTAACTTCCTCACTAATTGGTGTAATAGTCACAGGAACAGATTTCTGTGATGAACTACTTTCAAATAAGGGAGCAAGTACAGTTACCTCATCAAGTTATACTTTCCTCCCACTCACTTCTTTCGAGAGAAACTCCTTCTCTAGAAAGGATCCATTCTTAGCAACGAATGTTTTGCCTTCGGATCTATGATAGAAGGAGTACCCAAAAGTTTCCTTTGGGTATTCTATGAAGACGTACTTCTCCGATTTGGGTTCGAGCTTATCAGGTTGAAAAACATTTTTATATGAGCATCGCAACTCCAAACTTTAAGAAATGACAGCTTAGGTTTACTGCTAAACCATAGTTCATACGGTGTTGTCTCAACGGATTAAGATGGTGCCCTTTTAATGTGAATGCAGCTGTCTCTAATGCATAACCCCAAAACAATAGTGGTAAATCAGTAAGAGACATCATAGATCGCACCATATCCAATAAAGTGCGGTTACGACGTTCAGACACACCATAACGTTGTGGTGTTCTAGGTGGCGTGAGCTATGAAACTATTCCACATTGTTTTAATTGAAGACCAAACTCGTAACTAAAATATTCGTCTCCGTGATCAGATCGCAGAAACTTTATTTTCTTGTTACAATGATTTTTCCACTTCACTCTGAAATTCTTTGAACCTTTCAACTATTTCAGACTTATGTTTCATCAAGTAGATATACTCATATCTGCTCAAATCATCTTGCGAAGGTCAGAAAATAATGATACCTGCCATGAGATCAACACTCATTGGACCGCATACATCGGTATGTATTATTTCCAATAAGTCACTAGCTCGTTCCATTGTTCCGGAGAATGGAGTTTTAGTCATCTTGCCCAAAAAGGCATGGTTCGCAAGCATCAAATGATTCATAACCAAGTGATTCCGAAAATCCATCTTTATGGAGTTTCTTCATGCGCTTTACACCGATATGACCCAAACGGCAGTGCCATAAATAAGTTGCACAATCATTATTAACTTTGCATCTTTTGGCATCAATATTATGAATATGTGTATCACTACGATCGAGATCCAACAAACTATTTTCATTGGGTGTATAACCATCGAAGGTCTTATTCATGTAAACAGAATAACAATTATTCTTTAACTTCAAATGAATAACAGTATCGCAATAAACATGATCAAATCATATTCATGCTCAACGCAAACGCCAAATAACATTGATTTAGGTTCAACACTAATCCCGAAAGTATAGGGAGTGTGCGATGATGATCATATCAATCTTGGAACCACTTCCAACACACATCATCACTTCACCCTCAACTAGTTTCTGTTTATTCTGTAACTCTTGTTTCGAGTTACTAATCTTAGCAACCAAACAAGTATCAAATACTCAGGGGTTACTATAAACACTAGTAAGGTACACATCAATAACATGTATATCAAATATACCCTTGTTCACTTTGCCATCCTTCTTATCCACCAAATATTCAAGGCATTTCCGCTTCTAGTGACCATTTCCTTTGCAGTATAATCACTCAGTTTCAGGCTTTGGTCCAGCTTTGGGCTTCTTCGCGGGAGTGACAACTTGCTTGCCATTCTGCTTGAAGTTCCCATTCTTTCCCTTTGCCCTTTTCTTGAAACTAGTGGTCTTGTCAATCATCAACACTTGATGTTCTTTCTTGATTTCTACCTTCGTCGATTTCAACATCACGAAGAGCTCGGGAATCGTTTTCGTTATCCCTTGCATTATAGTTCATCACGAAGTTCTACTAACTTGGTGGTGGTGACTAGAGAATTCTGTCAATCACTATCTTATCTGGAAGATTAACTCCCACTTGATTCAAGCGATTGTAGTACCCAGACAATCTGAGCACATGCTCACTAGTTGAGCGATTCTCCTCCATCTTTTAGCTATAGAACTTGTTGGAGACTTCATATCTCTCAACTCGGGTATTTGCTTGAAATATTAACTTCAACTCCTAGAACATCTCATATGGTCCATGACATTCAAAACATTTTTGAAGTCCCGATTCTAAGCCATAAAGCATGGTGCACAAAACTATCAAGTAGTCATCATATTGAGCTAGCCAAACGTTCATAACGTCTGCATCTGCTCCTGCAATAGGTCTGTCACCTAGCGGTGCATTAAGGACATAATTCTTCTATGCAGCAATGAGGATAAACCTCAGATCACGGATCCAATCCGCATCATTGCTACTAACATCTTTCAACACAATTTTCTCTAGGAACATATCAAAATAAACATATGAAAGCAACAACGCAAGCTATTGATCTACAACATAATTTGCAAAATACTACCAGGACTAAGTTCATGATAAATTAAAGTTCAATTAATCATATTACTTAAGAACTCCCACTTAGACAGACATCTCTCGAGTCATCTAAGTGATCACGTGATCCAAATCAACTAAACCATAACCGATCATCACGTGAGATGGAGTAGTTTTCAATGGTGAACATCACTATGTTGATCATATCTACTATATGATTCACGCTCGAACTTTCGGTCTCCGTGTTCCGAGGCCATATCTGCATATGCTAGGCTCGTCAAGTTTAACCTGAGTATTCTGCGTGTGCAAAACTGGCTTGCACCCGTTGTAGATGGACGTAGAGCTTATCACACCCGATCATCACGTGGTGTCTGGGCACGACGAACTTTGGCAACGGTGCATACTCAGGGAGAACACTTCTTGATAATTTTTAGTGAGAGATCATCTTAAAATGCTACCGTCAATCAAAGCAAGATAAGATGCATAAAGGATAAACATCACATGCAATCAATATGAGTGATATGATATGGCCATCATCATCT
This sequence comes from Triticum dicoccoides, assembly GCF_002162155.2. Taxonomy (NCBI): domain Eukaryota; kingdom Viridiplantae; phylum Streptophyta; class Magnoliopsida; order Poales; family Poaceae; genus Triticum; species Triticum dicoccoides. The sequence continues at coordinate 323,002,815 of NC_041389.1, forward strand.
TGTGCTTGTGATCTCCATCTCCAAAGCACCGTCGTGATCACCATCGTCACCGGCGCGACACCTTGATCTCCATCGTAGCATCGTTGTCGTTTACGCCATCTATTGCTTCTACGACTATCGCTACCGCTTAGTGATAAAGTAAAGCAATTACAGGGCGTTTGCATTTCATACAATAAAGCGACAACCATATGGCTCCTGCCAGTTGCCGATAACTTCGATTACAAAACATGATCATCTCATACAATAAAATATAGCATCACGTCTTGACCATATCACATCACAACATGCCCTGCAAAAACAAGTTAGACGTCCTCTACTTTGTTGTTGCAAGTTTTACGTGGCTGCTACGGGCTTAGCAAGAACCGTTCTTACCTACGCATCAAAACCACAACGATAGTTCGTCAAGTTAGTGATGTTTTAACCTTCGCAAGGACCGGGCGTAGCCACACTCGATTCAGCTAAAGTGAGAAAGACAGACACCCGCCAGCCACCTTTAAGCACGAGTGCTCGTAACGGTGAAACCAGTCTCGCGTAAGCGTACGCGTAATGTCAGTCCGGGCCGCTTCATCTCACAATACCGCCAAACCAAAGTATGACATGCTGGTAAGCAGTATGACTTGTATCGCCCACAACTCACTTGTGTTCTACTCGTGCATATGACATCTACGCATAAAACCTGGCTCGGATGCCACTGTTGGGGAACGTAGTAATTTCAAAAAAAATCCTACGTACACGCAAGATCATGGTGATGGCATAGCAACGAGAGGGGAGAGTGTTGTCCACGTACCCTCGTAGACCGTAAGAGGAAGCATTATGACAACGCGGTTGATGTAGTCGTACGTCTTCATGATCCGACCGATCAAAGTACCGAACGTACGGCACCTCCGAGTTCAGCACACGTTCAGCTCGATGACGATCCCCGGACTCCGATCCAGCAAACTGTCGGGGATGAGTTCCGTCAGCACGACGGCATGGTGACGATGATGATGCTCTACCGACGCAGGGCTTCGCCTAAACTCCGCGACGATATAACCGAGGTGGAATATGGTGGAGGGGGGCACCGCACACGGCTAAGGAATGATCCGTAGATCAACTTGTCTGTCATGGGGTGCCCCTCTGCCCCCGTATATAAAGGAGCAAGGGGGGAGGCCGGCCGGCCCTAGGGGGCGCGCCAACGAGGGGGGAGTCCTCCTCCTAGTGGGAGTAGGACTCCCCTTTCCTAGTCCCACTAGGAAGGAGGAAGGGGGAAGGAAAGAGAGGGAGAGGGAGAGGGAAAGGGGGGGCCGCGCCCCCTCCCCTAGTCCAATTCGGACTCCTCAAGGGGGGGCGCCACCTCCTGGGCTGCTGCCCTCTCTCTCCCCTCAGGCCCACCAAGGCCCATTACTTCTCCCGGGGGGGTTCCGGTAACCCTCAGGCACTCCGGTTTTCTCCGAAATCACCCGGAACACTTCCGGTGTCCGAATATAGTCGTCCAACATACCAATCTTTATGTCTCGACCATTTCGAGACTCCTCGTCATGTCCGTGATCACATCTGGGACTCGGAACAAACTTCGGTACATCAAAACTTATAAACTCATAATAAAACCGTCATCGTAACATTAAGCGCGCGGACCCTACGGGTTCGAGAACTATGTAGACATGACCTAGAACTATTTCCGGTCAATAACCAATAGTGGAACCTAGATGTTCATATTGGCTCCTACATATTCTACGAAGATCTTTATCGGTCAAACCGCATAACAACATACGTTGTTCCCTTTGTCATCGGTATGTTACTTGCCCGAGATTCGATCGTCGGTATCCTATACCTAGTTCAATCTCGTTATCGGCAAGTCTCTTTACTCGTTCTGTAATACATCATTCCGTAACTAACTCATTAGTTACAATGCTTGCAAGGCTTAAGTGATGTGTATTACCGAGAGGGCCTAGAGATACCTCTCCGACAATTGGAGTGACAAAACCTAATCTCGAATTACGCCAACCCAACATGTACCTTTGGAGACACCTGTAGAGCACCTTTATAATCACCCAGTTACGTTGTGACGTTTGGTAGCACACAAGGTGTTCCTCTGGTAAACGGGAGTTGCATAATCTCATAGTTGTAGGAACTTTGTATAAGTCAAGACGAAAGCAATAGCAACATACTAAACGATCAAGTGCTAGGCTAACAGAATGGGTCAAGTCAATCACATCACTCTCCTAATGATGTGATCCCGTTAATCAAATGACAACACATGTCTATGGTTAGGAAACATAACCATCTTTGATTAATGAGCTAGTTAAGTAGAGGCATACTAGTGACTTTATGTTTGTCTATGTATTCACACATGTATCATGTTTCTGGATAATACAATTCTAGCATGAATAATAAACATTTATCATGATATGAGGAAATAAATAATAACTTTATTATTGCCTCTAGGGCATATTTCCTTGAAATAGGTGACTATAGACTTGCAAGATAGGATCAAGAACTCACATATATTCATGAAAACATAATAGGTTCAGATCTGAAATCATGGCACTCGGGCCCTAGTGACAAGCATTAAGCATAGCAAGTCATAGCAACATCAATCTCAGAACATAGTGGATACTAGGGATCAAACCCTAACAAAACTAACTTGATTACATGGTAAATCTCATCCAACCCATCACCGTCCAGCAAGCCTACGATGGAATTACTCACGCACGGTGGTGAGCATCATGAAATTGGTGATGGAGGATGGTTGATGATGACGACGGTGATGAATCCCCCTCTCCGGAGCCCCGAACGGACTCTAGATCAGCCCTCCCGAGAGACATTACGCTTGGCGGTGGCTCCGTATCGTAAAACGTGATGAAACTTTCTCTCTGACTTTTTTCTCCGCGAAACGGAATATATGGAGTTGGAGTTAAGGTCGATGGAGCGTCAGGGGGCCCACGAGACAGGGGGGCCCGCCCAGGGGGAGGGCACGCCCCCCACCCTCGTGGACAGGGTGTGGGCCCCCTGGCCTTTATTCTTTCGCCAATATTTTTTATATTTTCCAAAACTTATCTCCGTGGATTTTCAGGTCATTCCGAGAACTTTTGTTTCCTGCATAATAAACAACATCATGGCAGCTCTGCTGAAAACAGCGTCAGTCTAGGTTAGTTTATTCAAATCATGCAAGTTAGAGTCCAAAACAAGGGCAAAAGTGTTTGGAAAAGTAGATACGTTGGAGACGTACCAGAGAGAAAGGCCTCAAAAGGTGGTCGCACCCCTCCCCATGGTCTGGTCCGAATTGGACTAAGGAGGGGGCGCCCCCTTCCTTCCTTCTCCTTTTCCCTTCCCTTTTTCCTATTCCATGTGGGAGGAGGAATCCTACTAGGACTAGGCAGTCCTAGTAGGACTCCACACTTCTGGCGTGCCCTAGGGGTTGGTCGGCCTCCCCTCGTCCATCCTTTATATACGGGGGCGGGGGGCACCTCTAGACACAACAATTGATCATTGATCTCTTAGCCTTGTGCGGTGCCCCCTTCCTCCATATTCCACCTCGGTAATATCGTAGCAGTGCTTAGGCAAAGCCCTACGTCGGTAGCATCATCAACACCGTTATCACGTCGTCGTGCTGATGGAACTCTCCCGCAAAGCTCTGCTGGATCAGAGTTCGTGGGACGTTATCGAGCTAAATGTGTGCTGAACTCGGAGGTGCCATGCGTTCGGTACTTGATCGGTCGGATCGTGAAGACGTACGACTACATCAACCGCATTGTGCTAACGGTTCCGCTTTCGGTCTAAGAGGGTACGTGGACACACTCTCCCCTCTCATTGCTATGCATCACCATGATCTTGCGTGTGCATAGGAAATTTTTCGAAATTACTACGTTCCCCAATAGTGGCATTCGAGCCTGGTTTTATGTGTAGATGTTATATGCACGAGTAGAACACAAGTGAGTTGTGGGAGATACAAGTCATACTGCTTACCAGCATGTCATACTTTGGTTTGATGGTATTGTTGGATGAAACGGCCCGGACCGACATTACGTGTATGCTTACGCGAGACTGGTGTTACCGCCGTGCTTTGCACACAGGTGACTAGCGGCTGTCAGTTTCTCCAACTTTAGTTGAACCAAGTGTGGCTACGCCCAGTCCTTGAGAAGGTTAAAACATCACTAACTTAACGAACTATCATTGGTTTTGATGTGTAGGTAAGAACGGTTCTTGCTCAGCCCGTAGCAGCCACGTAAAACTTGCAACAACAAAGTAGAGGATGTCTAACTTGTTTTTGCAGAGCATGTTGTGATGTGATATGGTCAAGGCATGATGCTATTTTTATTGTATGAGATGATCATGTTTTGTAACCGAGTTATCGGCAACTGGCAGGAGCCATATGGTTGTCGCTTTATTGTATGCAATGCAATCGCCCTATAATTGCTTTACTTTATCACTAAGCGATAGCGATAGTCGTAGAAGCAATAGGTGGCGAGACGACAATGATGCTACGATGGAGATCAAGGTGTCGCGCCGGTGACGATGGTGATCATAATGGTGCTTCGGAGATGGAGATCACAAGCACAAGATGATGATGGCCATATCATATCACTTATATTGATTGCATGTGATGTTTATCTTTTATGCATCTTATCTTGCTTTGATTAACGGTAGCATTATAAGATGATCTCTCACTAAATTTCAAGATAAAAGTGTTCTCCCTAAGTATGCACCATTGCCAAAGTTCGTCGTGCCCAGACACCACGTGATGATCGGGTGTGATAAGCTCTACGTCCATCTACAACGGGTGCAAGCCAGTTTTGCACACGCAGAATACTCAGGTTAAACTTGACGAGCCTAGCATATGCAGATATGGCCTCGGAACACTGAGACCGAAAGGTCGAACGTGAATCATATAGTAGATATGATCAACATAGTCATGTTCACCATTGAAAACTACTCCGTTTCACGTGATGATCGGTTATAGTTTAGTTGATTTGGATCACGTGATCACTTAGATGATTAGAGAGATGTCTATCTAAGTGGGAGTTCTTAAGTAATATGATTAATTGAACTTTAATTTTCATGAACTTAGTCCTGATAGTTTTTTGCAAATTATGTTGTAGATCAATATCTCGCGTTGTTGCTTCCCTATGTTTATTTTGATTTGTTCCTAGAGAAAAACTATGTTGAAAGATGATAGTAGAAATGATGCGGACTATGTCCATGATCTGAGGTTTATCCTCATTGCTGCACAGAAGAATTATGTCCTTCATGCACCGCTAGGAGACAAACCTATTGCAGGAGCAGATGCAGACGTTATGAACGTTTGGCTAGCTCAATATGATAACTACTTAACGGCTCAAAATCAGGACTTCAAAGACATTTTGAACATCATGGATCATATGAGATGTTCTAGGAGTTGAAGTTAATATTTCAAGCAAATACCCGAGTTGAGAGATATGAAGTCTCTAACAAATTCAATAGCTAAAAGATGGAGGAGAATAGCTCAAGCAGTGAGCATGTGCTCAGTTTGTCTGGGTACTACAATCGCTTGACTCAAGTGGGAGTTAATCTTCCAGATAAGATAGTGATTGACAAAGTTCTCTAGTCACCATCACCAAGTTACTGGAACTTCGTGATGAACAATAGTATGCAAGGGATGACGAAAACGATTCCCGAGCTCTTCGTGATGCTGAGATCAACGAAGGTAGAAATCAAGAAAGAGCATCAAGTGTTGATGACTGACAAGACGACTAGTTTCAAGAAAAGGGCAAAGGTAAAGAAAGGGAACTTCAAATAGAATGACAAGCAAGTTGTCACTCCCGCGAAGAAGCCCAAAGCTGGACCAAAGCCTGAAACTGAGTGCTTACACTGCAAAGGAAAGGGTCACTGGAAACGGAAATGCCCTAAATATTTGGTGGACAAGAAGGATGGCAAAGTGAACAAGGGTATATTTGATATATAGGTTAGTGATGTGTGCCTTACTAGTGTTTATAGTAGCCCCTGAGTATTTGATACTTGTTCGGTTGCTAAGATTAGTAACTCGAAACAGGAGTTACATAATAAACAGAGACTAGTTGAGGGGAAGTGACGATGAGTGTTGGAAGTAGTTCCAAGATTGATATGATCATAATCACACACTCCCTATACTTCCGGGATTAGTGTTAAACCTAAATAAATGTTATTTGGCGTTTGCGTTGAGCATGAATATGATTTGATCATGTTTATTGCAATACTGTTATTCATTTAAAGTCAGAGAATAATTGTTGTTCTGTTTACATGAATAAAACCTTCAATGGTCATACACCCAATGAAAATAGTTTGTTGCATCTCGATCGTAGTGGTACACATATTCATAATATTGATGCCAAAAGATGCAAAGTTACTAATGATAGTGCAACTTATTTGTGGCACTACCATTTGGGTCATATCGGTGTAAAGCGCATGAAGAAACTCCATAAAGATGGATTTTCGAAATCACTTGGTTATGAATCATTTGATGTTTGCGAACCGTGCCTTTTGGGCAAGATGACTAAAACTCTGTTCTCCGGAACAATGGAACGAGCTACTGACTTATTGGAAATAATACATACCGATGTATGCGGTCCAATGAGTGTTGATGCTCGTGGCAGGTATCGTTATTTTCTGACCTTCACAGATGATTTGAGCAGATATGAGTATATCTACTTGATGAAACATAAATCTGAAACATTTGAAAAGTTCAAAAGAATTCAGAGTGAAGTGGAAAATCATCGTAACAAGAAAATAAAGTTTCTACGATCTGATTGTAGAGAATTTTTTTTTGAGTTACGAGTTTGGTCTTCAATTAAAACAATGTGGAATAGTTTCACAAACTCATGCCACCTGGAACACCACAGCGTAATTGTGTGTCTGAACATCGTAACCACACTTTATTAGATATGGTGCAATCTATGATGTCTCTTACCGATTTACCATTATCATTTTGGGGTTATGCATTAGAGACAGCTACATTCACTTTAAATAGGGCACCATCAAAATCCATTGAGATGACGCCTTATGAACTGTGGTTTGGCAAGAAACCAAAGTTGTCGTTTTTTAAAGTTTGGGGCTGCGATGCTTATGTGAAAAAGTTTCAATCTGATAAGCTTGAACTCAAATCGGAGAAGTGCGTCTTCATAGAATACCCAAAGGAAACTGTTGGGTACACCTTCTATCACAGATCTGAAGGCAAGATATTCGTTGCTAAGATGGATCCTTTCTAGAGAAGGAGTTTCTCTCGAAAGAAGTGAGTGGGAGGAAAGTAGAGCTTGATAAGGTAATTGTACCTTCTCCTGAATTGGAAAGTAGTTCATCACAGAAATTAGTTCCAATGATTCCTACACCAATTAGTGAGGAAGCTAATGATGATGATCATGAAACTTCAGATCAAGTTACTACAGAACCTCGTAGGTCTTCCAGAGTACGGTTCGCACCAGAGTGGTACGACAATCCTGTTCTGGAAGTCATGTTACTAGACCGTGGTAAACCTACAAACTATGAGAAAGCGTTGATGAGCCCAGATTCCGCGAAATGGCTGGAGACCATGAAATCTGAGATAGGATCCATGTATGACAACAAAGTGTGGACTTTGGTGGACTTGCCCGATGATCGGCAAGCCATAGAAAATAAATGGATCTTCAAGAGGAAGACGGACATTGATAGTAGTGTTACTATGTACAAAGCTCGACTTGTTGCAAAAAGGTTTTCGACAAGTTCAAGGTGTTGACTACAATGAGATTTTCTCAAATGTAGCGATGCTTAAGTATGTCTGAATCACGTTAGCAATTGCCACATTTTATGAAATCTGGCAAATGGATGTCAAAAATGCATTCCTTAATGGTTTTCTTAAAGAAGAGTTGTATATGATGCAACCAGAAGGTTTTGTCAATCCTAAAGGTGCTAACAAAATGTGTAAGCTCCAGCATTCCATCTATGGACTGGTGCAAGCATCTTGGAGTTGCAGTGAAGCATGTATTTATAATAAAGTGAGTCGGAGCACTACAGCCTTTCTGATAAGTATATGTGAGTGACATATTGTTGATCAGAAATGATGTAGAATTTTCCTGGAAAGCATAAAGAAGTGTTTGAAAGTAGTTCTTTAAAAGAAAGACCTCGGTAAAGCTACTTACATATTGAGCGTCAAGATCTATTGAGATATATCAAGACGCTTGATAAGATTTTCAATGAGTACATACCTTGACAAGATTTTGAAGTAGTTCAAAATGGAACAGTCAAAGAAAGAGTTCTTGCTTGTGTTGTAAAGGTGTGAAATTGAGTAAGACTCAAATCCCGACCACGGCAGAAAATAGAAAGAGAATGAAAGTCATTCCCTATGCCTCAGTCAAGGTTCTATAAAAGTATGCCATGCTATGGACCAGACCTATTGTATACTCCTCCCTATTTTTGCAAGGGAGTACAATAGTGATCTAGGAGTAGTTCACTTGACATTGGTCAAAATTATCCTTAGTGGAATAAGGATATATTTCTCGATTATGGAGGTGATAAAAGAGCCCGTCGTAAAGAGTTACATCGGTGCAAGCTTTTACACCGATCCAGATGACTCTAAGTCTCAATCTGGATACATATTGAAAGTGGGAGCAATTAGCTAGAGTAGCTCCGTGTAGAGCATTGTTGACATAGAAATTTGCAAAATACACACGGATCTGAATTTGGCAGACCCGTTGACTAAACTTCTCTTGCGAGCAAAACATGATCATACCTTAGTACTCTTTGGGTGTTAATCACATAGCGATGTGAATTAGATTATTAACTCTAATAAACCCTTTGGGCGTTGATCACATGACGATGTGAACTATGGGTATTAATCACATATAGATGTGAATATTGGTGTTGAATCACATGGCGATGTGAACTAGATTATTGACTCTAGTGCAAGTGATAGACTGAAGGAATATGCCCTAGAGGCAATAATAAAGTTATTATTTATTTCCTTATTTCATGATAAATGTTTATTATTCATGCTAGAATTGTATTAACCGGAAACATAATACATGTGTGAATACATAGACAAACATAGTGTCACTAGTATGCCTCTACTTGACTAGCTCGTTGAATCAAAGATGGTTAAGTTTCCTAGCCATAGACATGAGTTGTCATTTGATTAACGGGATCACATCATTAGAGAATGATGTGATTGACTTGACCCATTCCGTTAGCTTAGCACTTGATCGTTTAGTATGTTGTTATTGCTTTCTTCATGACTTATACATGTTCCTATGACTATGAGATTATGCAACTCCCATTTACCGGAGGAACACTTTGTGTGCTACCAAACGTCACAACATAACTGGGTGATTATAAAGGTGCTCTACAGGTGTCTTTGAAGGTACTTGTTGAGTTGGCGTATTTCGAGATTAGGATTTGTCACTCCGATTGTCGAAGACGTATCTATGGGCCCTCTCGGTAATGCACATCACTATAAGCCTTGCAAGCAATGTAGCTAATGAGCTAGTTACGGGATGATGCATTACGTAACAAGTAAAGAGACTTGCCGGTAACGAGATTGAACTAGGTATCGATATACCGACGATCGAATGTCGGGCAAGTAACATACCGATGACAAAGGGAACAACGTATGCTGTTATGCGGTTTGACCGATAATGATCTTCAAAGAATATGTGGGAGCCAATATGAGCATCCATGTTCCGCTATTGGTTATTGACTGGAGACGTGTCTCGGTCATGTCTACATAGTTCTCGAACCCGTAGGGTCCGCACGCTTAAAGTTCGATGACGGTTATATGATGAGTTTATATGTTTTGATGTACCAAGGTAGTTTGGAGTCCCGGATGTGATCGGGGACATGACAATGAGTCTCGAAATGGTCGAGACGTAAAGATCGATATATTGGACGACTATATTCGGACATCGGAAAGGTTCCGAGTGATTCGGGTATTTTTCGGAGTACCGGAGAGTTACGGGAATTCGTATTGGGCCTTAATGGGCCATACGGGAAAGGAGAGAAAGGCATCAAAAGGTGGCCGCACCCCTCCCCATGGTCTGGTCCGAATTGGACTAGAGAGGGGGGCGCCCCCTTCCTTCCTTCTCCTTTTCCCTTCCATTTTTCCTATTCCATTTGGGAGGAGGAATCCTACTAGGACTAGGGAGTCCTAGTAGGACTCCACACTTCTGGCACGCCCTGGGGGCTGGCCGGCCTCCCCTCCTCCATCCTTTATATACAGGGGCAGGGGGCACCTCTAGACACAACAATTGATCATTGATCTCTTAGCCATGTGTGGTGCCCCCCTCCACCATATTTCACCTCGGTAATATCGTAGTGGTGCTTAGGCGAAGCCCTGCGTGGGTAGCATCACCAACACCGTCATCACGACGTCATGCTGACGGAACTCTCCCGCAAAGCTCTGCTGGATCGGAGTTCGTGGGACGTCATCGAGCTGAACGTGTGCTGAACTCGGAGGTGCCGTGCGTTCGGTACTTGATCGGTCGGATCGTGAAGACGTACGACTACATCAACCGCGTTGTGCTAACGCTTCCGCTTTCGGTCTACGAGGGTACGTGGACACACTCTCCCCTCTCGTTGCTATGCATCACCATGATCTTGCGTGTGCGTAGGAATTTTTTTGAAATTACTACGTTCCCCAATAGGTACGAGCACGCGAGGGACATGAGACGTACCCAGGTTCAGGGTTCTCCGGAGAGATAATACCCCTAGTCCTGCCGAGTGTGGTTTATATGAGGTGGATACAAGCTTGCTCCTAGTGCTGTTCTGGGGAGGAAGAAAGATAGACCAGTGCATAGGTTGCTCCCTCTCCGTGTGTTTGTGTGTGTGTGAGAGAGAGTGTGTGTTCTAAAGATTGATCGACCGACCCTCTGCATGGAGGGGCACCGGGGGGTCTTATAGGCTGCCCCTGGGGGGTTACAATGGTAATGTTACATGGGCGCAGGGCCCTGGTGTCAGTGTCTAGGAGCCGGCAGGGGCCACCGGGTCCACCGGGTGCGGGCCGTATCGGGGCCGCCGGGCGCGGGTACAGCCAGCTGCTGGGTATTGTGGCACGCCTCACCAGGCATCATGGGACGGTCAGCGCCGCCCCGCTACAGGGTCGTGCCCCCAGGACACCACCGCTGTCGCGCCCGCTGGGGCCGGCATAAAGGAGGGGACACTGTAGCCATACTTGCTTGTCGCCGGGGTTGACTTCTCGTGGACGGACGGCATGCGCTAGCCAGCTGGCCGGATCGCGGCACCCGACTGGCTCACGCTGGGGACTCGGCCAGGGGCGAGCCAGACTGAGGGGCTTTGCCCGCCCCGATGTTTTCAAAAGAGATCTGGGTTCCGTTGCCTGCTCGGGGGCCATCCCCCGACATCGTCAAATCAGATATGCTTTGATTGGCGTTGCAAGCTCATGTGGTTGATGATTCACTTCTTGATAGGCAAGCTATATTTTCTTCTTTTGCACTGCATTGTGCCTTGGTTCACTTGGATCCTTGGTCCTGCATAGTGGGTGGGGAAAGTCGATTTCTCCATCTTGGGTGGTGCCAAGTCTTGCATTTAGCAATCCCTAAGTCTAGTTTGTTTTGTTTATCTTTGGTTTATATCCATCCTCCATAACCTTTTTGCGATGTTGTGTAACTTTTTCTTCCTGAATGAATGCGCGTACAAATTTTCTGTAGTCTAAAAATAAATAGTAGTATTACGTAATTAGTCAAGACTGAAGATTGAATGCTACCATGAATTGTATTTGGATCCCACAACTGTGGAAGCATCTTATGAAAAGTAGAACCCCATTTGTTTTAACATGCACACATTCTACATCAAGTATAGGTACATGTAGTTCATTCATATTCCATTTTCAGCACATGCAGTCTTCACATCATCAAGCACACATGAATCCTACACATAATTAAGGGGGATTTTCTACCTATGTTTCATGATCTATTCTCTGGACAGCTTCAATTATTTCACTTGAATTTTGGAACTATCACATTGCTCCCTAAGAAAACGGATGCTGTGAGAATTGAGCAGTTCAGGCCGATCTGCCTCCTCAATGTTAGTTTCAAAATCTTCACCAAGGTCGGGACTAATAGGCTCACTCAGATTGCGCATTCTGTGGTGCAACAATCCCAAACTGCTTTCATGTCGGACAGAAACATCCTTGAAGGGGTGGTTGTCCTTCATGAAACGCTCCATGAAATCCACTCCAAAAAATTACATGGGGTAATTTTTAAGGTGGATTTCAAAAAAGCGTATGATAAGGTCAAGTGGCCATTCCTCCAACAGGCATTGCGTATGAAAGATTTTGATGACGCCTGGCGCCGGCAGGTCGAATCATTTACGCAAAAAGGGAGTGTGGGAATTAAAGTGAATGACGATATAGGTCATTACTTCCAGACACATAAAGGCCTCAGACAAGGAGATCCGATGTCCCCTATCCTGTTTAACATTGTGGTGGATATGTTAGCAATTTTGATAGGAAGGGCTAAGGAGAATGGTCAAGTGGGTGGATTGGTACCTCATCTTGTTGATGGAGGTGTATCCATCCTTCAATATGCTGATGATACAATCATCTTTATGGAGCATGACTTGGCCAAGGCGAGAAATATGAAGCTGCTTTTATGCCTCTTTGAACAATTGACCGGGTTAAAGATTAACTTTCATAAGAGCGAGTTGTTCTTCTTTGGTAGAGCCAAAGACGAATAGGAGTCTTATAGGCAATTGTTTGGGTGCGAGTTGGGAATTTTACCCTTCTCTTACCTTGGTATTCCGATACACCATCGTAGGCTGACAAACAGAGAATGGAAGTGTATCGAGGACCAATTTGAGAAGAAACTGAGTTGCTGGAAGGGTAAGCTCATGTCATACGGAGGCCATTTAATCTTGATAAATTCGGTGCTCACAAGTATGCCTATGTTCCTCCTATCATTCTTTGAGGTCCCAGTTGGTGTTAGGAAAAGATTGGACTTCTATCGATCGTGCTTCTTTTGGCAGGGTGATGAACTTAAAAGAAAATACCGGCTTGCTAAATGGGATATTATCTGTCGACCGAAAGACCAAGGGGGTCTTGGTGTTGAGAATCTTGAAGTTAAGAACAGATGCCTTCTTAGTAAGTGGTTGTGGAAGCTCTCATCCGGGACTGAGGCCATGTGGGCGCAGATCCTTCGCGGCAAGTACCTCCAGACTAAAACATTGTCCCAGGTCACAGTCAGGCCGACTAACTCGCCTTTCTGGAAAGGACTAATGAAATTCAAACAATCAATGTTCAATAGGACAAGGTTTGTTATTGGAAACGGTGCTAGTACACGTTTCTGGGAGGATACTTGGCTTGGCGACTCACCCTTGGCCATTCAATATCCGTCTTTATATCGTATTGCTCAACGACGTGAGGTGTTCGTTGCAACGGTATTTCAATCTATCCCCTTAATATTCAGTTTAGATGGTCGCTAGCGGGCAATCATTGGGAGGTATGGCTCCATTTAGTTAGAAGACTGATGGAGGTTCAACTTTCTGACCAACCCGATGAATTATGATGGAAGTTGACTAGTTCTGGAGTATTTACAGTTAAATCAATGTATATTGATGTTATTAATTCGAACTCCATTCCAACTTCCAAGAATGTCTGGGATGTCAAAGTTCCTTTGAAAATAAAAGTGTTTATGTGGTTTGTCTATAAACAAGTTATTTTAACAAAGGATAACTTGATAAAGCGTAATTGAATAGGACCTACTAGGTATAGTTTCTGTGATCGGGATGAGACGATTAAGCACCTCTTTTTTGATTGCCCGTTGGCCAAAGTCCTTTGGCGGTCGGTCCACATTGCTTTTAATATTACTCCACCGACTTCTGCTAACGCATTATTTGGGACTTGGCTTAATGGGATTAAGCCTGGCTTAGCAAGACATATTCGGGTTGGAGTTTGCGCTTTGCTGTGGACTATTTGGATTTGCAGAAATGATTTGGTTTTTAACAGAACATCACGGATTCATTTTTTGCAGGTTATTTTCCGAGCTACGGCAGTGATCCGTTCGTGGTCGCTACTCGCTACTCACTCCGATGGAGGCCAGGGAGCATTTGGTTACTGGATCTATCCGTTGGGAGATGGTAGCTCGAAATATCTTCAACCGGTTTGGATGACGGTCATGTAATAGGATAGGAAATTAGTTTACCTATCTATTTTTAGCCAGCCGGTTTTGGCGTCTTTTCTAGACTAGTTTGTGTATCTAGCCTTTTAGGCTCTGTGTGAGCTGCCTTTTCTTTGTTTCAGTTTGAGACTTTGAAACCTTGTTGGCACATTTTATTATTTGACTAATAAGATGGCCGTATGCATCACTCTTGATGCAGAGGCCGGGGAGCCCCCTTTTCGAAAAAAAAATAATTTATATTTTGTTTTTTTTTCAACAACTAATCATTCCCAAGACAGAAAGTCACGATGCACTATAATGTGTAACACCAACCTCTGTTTACTGCTAGGTCTGCAGCTGTCCAGAGGAGTATGGAGGGACATTATTCTCATATATTGTAATTTTATATTTGACAAATATGTTACTATAAATTCCTGCAGCAAGCTACGGCTATTAGCTACTCCTTCCATCCCATAATGTAAAAGTTCTTTTTGACTCTACGCGTCATAAGTTTTTTTTCCGACGGAGTTTCGTATGGTATTTAGCCCAAGTGTAGTTGTGGTGTCTTACTTAGAAAAATAACTAGATTATTTTATTAGTGCCACGATGGCAAGTGCAAGTCAAATAACTATATCAGCGATATATGGTGTAAAGGCATACTAAATGTAGATTTGTGGTTCATTGGTGCCATGGCGGAAGTGCAAGCCGAACAGCTAGGTAACACCATTGGTGTAAAGATTACCTTAACAATTGGGTAGGAAAATACTAGTGCATCAGAAACCTCTACTGGGTCTGGTTGTTTCCGTCGGTGAATAATTGAGCCCTGCGCGACCCGCTCCCGTCCCCGCAACCCTAGCCGCCGCCGCCTCCTCCTGCCCGTCGCCGGCGGGATCCGGCCGCCCTCGCCGGCGCGCGGCCCGGAGCCGGCCCTCCCTCCCCCCGCCCTTCCTCCCCCTCCCCTCCTTCCGCCCTCGCGCCGCCTACCCGGGAGGCGGCCGGGGCGGCCCCCGCGCCGCTG